>NW_010556533.1:11952-13250 GCF_000687285.1 Phaethon lepturus | reverse complement strand
CAGCAGGACACTCAAAGCACCTACTTACGAAATTATCTAGCCAGGAGGATGTTAGCCGGGGGTTTATGTATATACGGAAGAGGACCAAAAACAATTGGCTGAGTAAAACATTTACACATAACTTCTGGCTTTCTCTCAGGCAGAGCTTTTGCAAGGGATTTATAGGTCAGATTGGCTCAGCAGTTTCAGCCTATTGCCCACCCTACCTTAACAAAGCTTGCGTGTGTTTGTACAGCTGTGCTCGTAGCTGTGGGAGTCCCAGGGATCCCACAAGCCTTCAGTTCCTCTACCTCCCCTTCATCATTTACCAGCACACAAATGTGCACAGAATGAAACTGTAGAAAACTGTCTGACTAGCAGGTTAAAGGCCCAGGATTCAAACCCTGTTTATTTTCTTTGCTAGATTTCCTGCTGCTACAGTGAGTAAATGGTATTTTTCTCCTTGCATTTTTACCTGTTTGTCTATCACTGTCTGGCCAAGAATGAAAGAAACCATCCCTCTCAGGCTCCTTTAGAGGACTTCAAGGGACATACAGTGTTTATGTGCTGCTCTGGGTCTTCAGCATTTTGTTCTGTTTTGGGGGATGTTGGTATAAAATGGAGGTAGGCACCATCTGCATCTCCTGAAACCTCACGCTGAGGAAGGGACTTATTTTAATTAATATTAAGCCAATTCACAATTAAGTCCAGTAAATGCTTGACGCTGAGCAGTTTAGAGGCAGTTAATATACCTTTTTGAACTGGTGCCATGAATTACAAAGTCTGCCATCTGGGGAGGTATTACATTTGAAATTAAATAAAAAAAAGTCAAGATGTTTCTGAAAATTAGCTAGCAAATTCCAGCCAATCTTACATTCATTAGTATTTTTTTAAACAGCAAAAGAAAACAAGGAGGAAAAAAAAGGTCCTTAAATTATATCTATTAACCTAATAAAGTCCAGAAACTCAGAATTTCAATAAAATATCAGCTTAGCTAGTGATTTCAAAAGAAACGCTATTTGTATTTCAAATATTATTGTCATTCCTAAAGTCTGATGCCAATTTGATAAAAGCTCTAATTCAGAAAAGTATAAACTCTACTAACAAAAGAAATTAAAAACTGTCACATTTTCAAAGGATCCTATTACTCAGTTCTTGCAGACATTTCTAATTAGAGAACTGTATTCATTAACACTTGATACGTTAGCAATCTGCCAAGATTTTTCCTTTTCTCTCTCAGGCATTTGGGCCTCCGTTCTGCAATGAGCTAAGTGAAGACTCACATCCACATCCAGACTGATTCTGAGGGTAGAACTTCA
>NW_010556533.1:0-11921 GCF_000687285.1 Phaethon lepturus | reverse complement strand
GGCGAGGGGGGGGGGGGGGGCAGGAGGGGGAGAGGCTCCAGCACAGACAGCTTGCAGGGGCAAAGTGACATTCAAGTTCTTTACTGTTCTGACACCCACTCCTTTTTTTTGTTTTATAATTATGTAGACAGAAAAAGGAGAAAAGAGAACCTCAAGTGTTGTCTCTGTTGACACCTGTTTGCAAGAGAGAACTCACCAATTGTTTTAAAGAGGATTCAGTCACTGAGGATTAAAGATCGTGTCCCTGTCTGAAAAGTCACATTGAAGTTTCTGACTAGGAAAAAAAAAAAAAAAGTTGGGCTGCAGGTTCTGTTGCAGCACCCAGAATTGTATGGGAAAACCTGGCACGTTTGAAAACGTGAAATAAAAGATCCCAGTTGCTATATCTTTTCTGGGGTGCTCTACTCTCCTTCTGTTTTAGTTTGTTTTTCTCAGATTAACCCACAGTTTACACATCAGGTAAGATGCTTGCCAGTAGAAATGAAGTGAAAAGAGAAAGAGGAAGTGTATGGATATGCAAATAACAGTCACTTACAAAATGACCACGTTAAAGCTTTGCATGGCCAGTCTCAGTGAGATGTCCCAGGGAAATATTATAAAGAAACACTGCATTAAGAAATGTAATTAAGGGTAAGAAATCTCCAAACACAATATTCTTCTGGACAATTACCCATACTGCTACTATATGAAAGCTTTCAAAAATCTTGAGGTTGACTTAAAAGCCTAAAGTTAGAGAAGGCACATTGAAGATTTTTTTGGGGGGAAGAGAGGAGTTACTTTTTGGCTTTTGACGCCTTTTTGGATTCATATTTTCATGATATCTGTTCAATTTTGATGGTTGAAACATTTTTCTTTTTTTTAAATTAAGAGCTGAAATGATTTTGTCATCACACAGTATCCTCATTTTAGGACATGGTGGGACTGGAAGAGAGATCTTCATGCCGAAATCCTACTTAGCAGGTGACTACACACTTTGTTGCTTTCCACTGACATATGCACAAGAGACCTTCCAGAGAACTCTGTTTTTCAGAATCCTGCCTCTTGACCCAGTAGAGAGTTACCTCTGTGTCCTGGAAATAACTGCAGAGGCATTGCAGAGATAAGACAATAGGACTTCCATTGTTAAAGCTCAGGATAAAGTGAGGGGGAATAATATTCAAATAACAGTACAGATTGTCAAATTCTGTACATTTTCACTAAGGAACTAAGATAAACTGTATTCAATGCTGAAAGTATGAATAGCTGAAGAAGAAGCTAATCTTCTTTTCCCGTTAATGAAGAAACTCAGATTGTAAGCAGACAGTACAGGAAGGGGGTGAGGGACTGGAAAACTCAAGCCCTTCCCCTGGGATACATTTGGAAAAGATCTGTGGGAGAGCTGAAGGAGTTTTTGTTTGACTTTCCGTTTGTTTGGTTTGTTACACTGCAAAACAGAAAAAGGACGTGGGTATAATACAAATCTCTCCAGTGTTACAGAAGATCCATCTCCCATATTAATCAAAACATGTGAAGATAGGCGTTTAACTGCAAGAATTTGTACGGTATGGCAAGAGGAGAGATTATTGCAAAAATCTGGAATGGAACTAGTCAGTGAACAGGGATAAAACACAAATGTATCTGGGAGTAGGTGAACATGTTTGAAGCCTCCTCTTGGCCATGCACGCAAAATTCATGATGTGATGTGAATCCAAGTAAGAAAAGGCCCAAGACTATTAACCTAAAAGCTACATTCTGTATTTCTGAAGAAGTCTAGGAGCTTAGTCCATAGTTTACTCAGGATAGGGGACTTTCTTTTGCTTTTATTCATTTTCCAGGTACCAATGAATTTTAGACCTGCCTCGCTTACCTAAATAACAAAGATATAACCGTTATAAACAAAGGAATTAGAATGAAGCAAATATGCTGGCTGCCACTTCTTTACCTCCTTTGTCCTCACTGAACTTAAAATTATAGGAAGATCCAAGTATGTGATATTTTTTTCACCACCGCTTATGCCAAATGTGTGTTTATACTGATTATGATAGGGAGCACATCTTGTCAAGAAGCTTTGGTCTGCTTGCAAACACATAATAAATACACCTTCACAAAACATGTTAATAGATCTCAGAGTACAATGGGAAGTCTTAATTACAATCTGTGTGTTTTCCTCACACTTCTAAGGTGTTATAAATGCTATCCTGACTGCACAGGTCATCTCCAATTATAGGCTTCTAGTATGATTAGAGATATACAACTTCCAAAGAGAAAATCTGATGTGACTGAATGATAATCCTTTTGTCATGCTGCTATCTTGGGGATAAAATTTCTGAACAGTGGATAATACATTAAGGTAGCTTTGGCCTTTAGGTGATCCAAGTACAGGAATTTATCATTTAGTAGAGCTGTACAATGCAACCAGATGGTATCAGCCCACATTTTTTTAAGTTGTGGGGCACATTACAAAGAACACAATGTGGTGGTTATCAACCCTAGCAGAGAAACCAAGCTTTAAGGCTTATACTTGTCATTTGTGAGGTCTGGAGATTTGTAGCTCACTCTGGAGAAATTTTATAATTAGCAAGTGACACCATTCTCATGCTGGTAGCATTTAGATAAAAATTGTATTTAATCTTTCTTTTCTCTTTTCAAGTAAGATAGTGCTTCACTTGGGGCTCATTCTCACTGTGTTCTTCTGTGGTTCTTACTGACATTTTGGCATTTAAACCTATTCCTGCTAATCCATTGCCATTTAAACCTTGACCTGGAAATGTTGCAGAAAATACAGCATACTGGGGAGTATGACTGTGTGGTCAGAGGAAGGATTTAGGAATATTGGAAAAGCTAATCAAAAAGAAGCAAAAGAAGCATATAAAGCAGCAGCTCATATTGAAAAAAAAAAAAAGAAAAAAAAAGAGGCAAATTCTTACAGAAGACTCTGTAGTGTGATAGAGAATCCCTCTGGGAGACCAGAAGTCTCTCCCTATAGGTACCAAAAACACATTTTCCAGAAACAGCTATTGGTGTTCTGCATAGCTACCACCGCTGGAGCAGGCAACTCCATAGCTCACAGTAAGGAGGTCTTCTGAAGAGGCAGCTTGTCTACTGTATGTGGGAGAAAAACTGGATATCGTTCCCCATGTTTGGGCCTTATGAATGACAGTCTTACGTCTCTGCTCTTGCCTCTGAATGTACTTTTAAAACTCTACAAACTTAAAAATAGCAAAGATGAGTGTCAATTTGGGTACAATAATAAAATAAAGTTGAAAATAAGGCATAGATGCTTATGCACAACAATGCAGTGTTTGAAATCCCTTGATGCAAGATTAGTTTGTGGGGTTTTTGACCATTTTCTGTAGCACAGGAAACTGCATCTCACAATGGGCAATGTTGTGCAGTAACTTTCATTTCTACTGCTGAAGAATTAGTCATAAGAGGCAATTTTTGTCCTATAAACTTCAATCAGGTTTGGGTTTCACCCTCAGCTTTTGTTTTAAAAACTGCAAAGTTAGAATGTGTAAGTATATAGTAAACAATGACATAAAACAATGAGAAAGTTCTATGGCATTGAGCTGGGTAAAGCATAGCTATTTTCTATGAAGGGTTATCTAAGCTATTTTTACTTGTGAACATGAAACACAATACAAGACACTAAATTATAACTGAACATTTTCTACTGTATATATTTATATTTAAGGGGTGTATATTTATGTATATGTATTTATATAAGGTAATGTAGAATAATACATTCAGATATTCTTCAAACGCAGCGTGAGTTAACTTTCCTTTCATTTTCATTAGGATTGCAATGTATGAAATGATTCAAGGAACATTTGTCATTCGTCTGGTTCTGTACATGCACAGTTGTCTCCCTTCCTTCTCATCCTCTTCATCCTTGAAAGCAGCACCACTGTTAGCCTAAAAGTAGTCTGTTTCCAGCCTAGCCTTCTTTAATCATAATGAAAAACCTAAAAGCCAGAAGAAGGTCCAATGTAATGAAATTTTTAAACAGCAAAATATTTGTCAAGTATTTATTGGGATTGTCCTAATGACAGCAGTAGCAGAGATGTGCCAATATGCTCATTACGTTTTTTTTACTCACTGCAACATCTCATTGCAGACATTGAACTTTCAGCTCTAATAATGGTGACAAACCTGATGTTTTTTTTACAACATGTAACATCCAAGGCCTCTGTTTGCTTATTTGGGTTTAGTCCAGTTTGGTTCTAAGGACTGAAATGACTCCTGGGCTGTTTTTTATTTTGGGGGTAGGGAAGAGCTTAGACAGTTATCAATGACATGATGCAATGAACGTCCTCCCACCCGTCTCTCTGTTATTACAATTCACACCAAAAGGCATCAGGTATTTCGTTTGGGAGTAATCCAATAGGATGTTAGAAATGACGATTTCCATGTCTCCTTTTTCTATATGGAGAGATCAAATCCTGAAATAGTTAATAAAAAATAACTGTTCAAGTACTGTGACAATTGGCTTTGGTCTGAGTTGTATCAAGAACACCAAAAGTGAGAACTGACCCAATGCATTCTCAGGCAAATTTCACAATGAATAAGGGTGTACTGGAGGGGAAAAGTGATGTAGCTTTGCTTACCAGAAGAGATTAGGAGGAGCACAGCAATTAAAAACTTGAACTGAGAACTCATGGTTTTCTTGGCTCTCCACATAAAGACTCTTCCTTTCTCCTACAAGATTGCTTTTTAGGGTAGTAACTGTTTATCTCATTGTATTTCATGCAGACTACTGCAGAACAAAGAGCAGCGCTCACCAAAACTGAGGAATGGTCTTGCATCCTCTAAGAGGGCTGAGAGGCTCAGTGTAATGAGAAAGCTTGCATGATAAGCAGAATATGATGTCAATTCTTCAGGTCCAGCAAGATAGCTGTCTTCCTGAAAGTCAGTTAAAGCCAAGAATTTTTAAACTAGGAGCTCAAAGTAAGGACCAAGCATCTGGACTGATTATGTGAATGCCTGTCAATCAACACCAAGCAACACTTTTAAATTGCTGATTTAGTGGTCTTAGCTGTAGTTTCTTCTTTTGACAGTTCTGTACTAAGCTGTCGTGGTTTAACTCCAGCTGGCAACTAAGCCCCACGCAGCTTGCTCACTCCCCCCGCAGCAGGATGGGGGAGAGAATCAGAAGAGTAAAAGTGAGAAAACTCATGGGTTGAGATAAAGACAGTTTAACAGGTAAAGCAAAAGCCGCGCATGCACACAAAGCAAAATAAGGAATTCATTCATTGCTTCCCATCAGCAGGCAGGTGTTCAGCCACCTCCAGGCAAGCAGGGCTCCATCACCTGTAACAGTTACTTGGGAAGATAAATGCCATCACTGCAAATGTCCCCCCTTCCTTCTTCCCCAGCTTTATATGCTGAGCATGACATCATATGGTATGGAATATCCCTTTGGTCGGTTGGGGTCAGCTGTCCCAGCTGTGTCCCCTTGTTCTTGTACATGCCCAGCCTGCATGGTGGCGTGGGGTGAGAAGCAGAAAAGGACTTGACTCTGTGTAAGCATTACTCAACAATACTTAAAACATCTCTATATTATCAACACTGTTTCCAGCACAAATCCAAAACATAGCCCCATACTGGCCACTATGAAGACAATTAACTCTATCCCAGCCAAAACCAGCACATAAGGAAATGTTTGCCATGATCATGGCCACAATGAACATTTTTAATTTCATTTTCTTGCAGAAGTTTGTAGCAAATTTTAGCTGCTCACCTGGGCATATTTATATAGCACAGAGGCACAATTCAGACTGTATATTTAGAGATCTGTAAGCATGTCCACTCTCTAACTCTTAGACCCAAAGGTAACATCATACTTTTATCTAAAGACAGCATGAGAAATGCAATGCTACCTGGCTCCTCTATCTTTCAGAAGCAGGAATAAACAGCAAGACTGGATCTCTTTATGGCTTCAGACTAAGCTCCTTTCATTTTCTTATATGTAATTCATATTCTGTTTCGTCAATTTGTAACAAAAGTGTCTTTATTGTCCTCACCTGTTAGTACATTTAAGTAATACATTTAAGTAGTTTAGCAGTGAGACCCTGCTCCATGTTTCCTGTTTTGCAGGAGCAAAAGGGAGATTTTTTGTAAAATGAAACTTTATATACTTGCTATGCCTTCTGGACATCAGTTTCTTTCTCATCATCCCAGCAAAACCTTTGCAATTATGTAAGATGCAGGGCTGATCTTTTGGGCACTGGAAACTTCCAGGGAACTCTCATATGCCTTTCAAAAATATGGAAGTCATTGCTGTCACCTTATTTTTTAAATAACTGCTGCTGTGACAGATATTTGTATTTCATATAAATAACATTTTCTAACTAAGGTTCCCAAAGTTTTAGTTTACTGTAGATGATTTAAAACCCAGGAAACCCATTGGTATATTTTTTGTATCTTTCTTAAGTTTTAGAAGTCCATATATGAAGTTAAGGCAATTATTGTTTGAGTTTCTAAGTTACCACTAATTGGTTTTCACCTGAAATCATAGAACTTAATTAATCCAGGATATGATAAGTTTGGTCCATATTATGTGATTTTCAACCACTTCATAATTTTTATAGGAAATAACCGCGAGGATATAAGCAGTCACCACATTCTTTTCTCACAATATACATGTATTAATTTATATGCACAATAAGCAGCAGGAAAAGATTAACTCCAAAGGGAGAATCCTATATCACTCAAGTACGTAATTGCATATTCACTATATGTGAACAATTACATGCCCAGCTGAGCTGTATAATCACTGCGATTGTAGGTGCAAATTATGTAATTGTACATGCTGGTAATTGCCATAGCTATTTGCCTGTGAAGTCAACTCATTTGCATGTGTGACAGTAGCCTCTGCAATTTCAAATTAGGGAATTCATTGTGGGGCAAAACATTTAAGAAAATAAAGCCCTAAAGAGTAAGTCTCGTTTCCATACAAATGTCTCTAACCCTGAAACAAGTTGGGAGAGATATATGGAAAATAAACAAAATCACATCTCCCAAGAATGTTATTAGAAGATTTTCACATGGTGTCACAACATTTTTAAACAGCAATTGCCAAATGGCACTGCTGCAGGAATCAGTACGAACGAGCCCTTGCGGGAAAGTCTGTTAAAAAAACATGGATACTAAAGAGAAGTCATGTGAATGTCAGTTCCATTTTACAATTATTAATCTCACACTTCAATCTAACAAACTTTTCCAGCCATTGTATTTCTTTACTTGCATCACCTGGCTTCGGCATTCTCCAAGGGTGAGCCAACTGCTCCACTGAAAGAGTTGAGACTGGGCCTGACTGACTCTGTACTTTCACCATCTCTGGCACAAGTTCCATTTTCCTCTTACGCTCCCACAAAGCCGTCTTAAACCCTCGTGCTAAGAGGGAAGGTTACTTGCTTCCTTTATAATTAGCAACCTACTACTGACTGCTGGATTTTTAGAGAGAACAAGTCCTCCATAAAACACCCAGTTTCATGGTCTGGATGGGCCCATGTCCAAAATTATGATCTAATTCACAGCATGTTGCTTGAAAATGATGCACGATGCTAACCTAGCCTTAGAAGAAGATTATTAAGAGCATGTCTACACCATCCTGTGCAGCATGAGAGAGAGCTTCTCAAGGTAGTGCCACACAAGTGGGTAAACCTGTAGACACGCTGCAGTATAGACCCAAACAAGTAACACAGCTCTGCTGCTCCCAAGTTAATCGAGGGATTAATCCTGCTGAGATGTTTTTCTAACACATGACTCCTCAGCAGGGTGGATTTCCCGAGGCAGAGCACAGCACTTGTGTTGTGGGGCTGTTTCTGGCTCCAAGACCTTTGCAGATATCTCAGCCCCTATTAGTAGTCTTTAAGCAACGACAGTGAATGAGGGATGCCTATTAATGCTACATTTGATAGCTACTAGTATCTAGCACATTCAGTCTGAGGGCTCATTTTGCAAATACTAATGATGGATTACAGTGTGTTACTATCACTAACATACAGAGAGGTTAGTCAAGGCACTTAGTGGATTTCTTCATCATCCCAAGGCAAGGGCCATGCTGCACAAAAATGTAGCCATTTTGTCTAATGCACTTCTTTGGATTTATCAAGTAAGCTTTTGATCACTTGTACTTTGATCCTTAACTGCTGTAATCCTGTTTACTTAATAAGCACTTTGATGATAAAACACTACTTTAATAGTTCAGTGAATTAGTTCTTTTTACTAATACAGCATTCAATATGCATCCTAAAACCACTGCCAGTCATGTCCACTTATCAGCTTGTAAGGTGGGTCTTCTCCCTACATAAGACTTGGCCAGGAAGACAGTACAATCCTACCTGCATTATCTTGTTTTCTGTTTAAAGTCTGTGGTGGCAAGGATGACAGCTATGTCTGCATCCACCAGCTACGTGAATGGCCCTTGTTTGTCCATCACTTTCCAAATCAAGCTCTTTTCTGTCCTCAGGCTCTACTTTATGTACCTTCTTTTTGGGAATCCAAAGGATGCAGGAAGTGATAAAAAGAATTTGGCACTTGTATCCTAAAAGCAGTTCCAGCCGTCTCCATTTGTCATCTTCCAAGTCAATCTCACGTACAAAATCAGACCTATAGGTTGTATCACCCACTCTGAGGGCCAAAACCAATGGGAAGGGCTCAGAGAAGGAAATGTATGGAAATTCTTTTACAAAAGACAAATCCTGCCAGACGCAGGCTACAAAAGCCCATCTGCTCTAGTGAGTAGATATGTGGGCATGATCCCCTCTTTGTTATTTATATGGGGCTTAGCTTCATAACGT
Source organism: Phaethon lepturus (assembly GCF_000687285.1). Classification (NCBI taxonomy): domain Eukaryota; kingdom Metazoa; phylum Chordata; class Aves; order Phaethontiformes; family Phaethontidae; genus Phaethon; species Phaethon lepturus. The sequence goes on along the minus strand of NW_010556533.1, from coordinate 3,138 downwards.
GGAGTGAGAACAATACCCCCGTTCAACACCAGCTGTATAATTTTAGATAGCACTCAATAGCCAATTGAGCAAGGCCGATTCCAATCTGTCAGTGTAGTGTGGTCTGCCCTGTTGCAGGAAGTGTTGTTTTTGGAACAATGTTGAGCAGCCATTGCCATTTTACTGTCTACTGACAGAAATTAATAGTGAAGGCCTCATAGAGCAATTTATCAACAGCCGTTTCAATTGACACTTTTTTCAGCCCTCCTATCTCCAGACCAGTGAAGGGCTGCCTGCCTATTTATGTCAAAATGTGAGTGGAAGGTAGAAATTGAGCAGGATCGACTCCTGGGAGTAACCGATCTCAGTGACGCAGGGTTTGGTTAAACTCTGCCAGGACTTGTTTGAAAGGGGCTGAAATGCCCCGGCTCAGGCCTCTGACCGGTTACAGGAGAGATGTAAACACAGATGCAGCAAGGCCACCGAGAGCTCAGACCCAGATAGAGCAATTAGCACCATGCGACACGAAACGCCAGGAGAAAACCTCTGAAAGAAGCAATCGTTTTTTCTTCAATTCAACCATGTAACATAAAGTAAAAAAATACAGACATGTTAACTGATGTGAGAAACAAGTTTATTTTTTGTCTTTTTATCCTTTTTTTTAAATTAAAAAAGCACATTCCCACTCAAAGAGAAAATATGAACTATGGCCCTTTGAAAATCTTGTGTCAATTTAGTTTCATCTGTTGAAAATACCAGGCCATTAGTGTTCCTTCATATCCACAGGTTGCACTTACAACACAAATTGTGTTACCATCCACCTTAAACGACAGTGTAACTCTGCTAGAATACAACAGTACTCCCAGATGTACCTTATTAGTAGTGACAGGGTGTATACAAAGAGCGCTACGGTGGCTTGTGCAGTTGCAGTATTCATAAGGAAATAAATTAACATTAGAATGAAATTCAAGGATACTGTACCATACAAAAGACAAAAAAGAGAGAGGTTCATGGGGTATTGGTCTTCCTGTGGAACAAATATTCTTTTTTTTAAGGAAATAAACATCATTAGGACTATTTTCTAATGAGAAAATTATTTGAAGCAATATTTGTGTGTATGTATGTGTGAACATAAATTGCAATTAAATCTTAATTAAGAAAATACCACTCTCAGCTACATAGCGATTCTAAAAGGATTACCTTTTTAAGTATGAATGACATTTATGTAAAAATACCCTTGTATGCAATAGCTTTGAAAAAGATTAATCTCTAGACAGGTCTGTCCATACCATTTTTCTCACAATCTAGCATCACTGGGGAAAACTAGACTTTACAGCCTTGCAGAAGCTTTGAAAGCACATTTTCCAGTAGCAGGCTTTATTTTCAGCAGTTTATCTTTTGCTGCTTCCTTTATTTGAATGCTACTTTTGATGCTGTTTTGAGTGAAGGATAACAGCAAACTGGCTGGAAGAACCTCAAAGGGGGTGGGGGGAGAGGGAAAAAGAAAAAAGGCTGCTCTGCTTGACAAAGAAAAATAGACTTTCCCATTCTCTCATGCAAAAAGCTGATTTTTCCAGTATAAAAAAAAATTGCAGAGTTCTTAAATTTCTGGCAACACCTAACATAATCTTTATTAGTTGATATCCTAACCATGTCATCAAAACCCCAAAAATTAATTGAGGAAAAATTCTTTTTTTTTCTTCAAAGGAACTCATTGTGTACTCCACTGTTGATGCAGAGAGGAGGTTTTTCTTTTCCTCTAAAAAGTGTGATTTTTATTGCAAATCAGAAAGACTGTGGAAGTCCAGGCTATGATTCACACCAAAAGCCTGGCACACAAGGAGCCTTCATGATATACTGCAAGGTCAGGAGCTGTAAAAATCAATGCAGAGAGTACACCCCCATTAATAAACAGTTTTGCAGAATCAGCCCAAGAATGACTGGAATATACTTTTTTCTTAATATACTATTTGTTTGTGGTTTATAACTCTTTGGGCATATTGGCTTTGTTAGGTACGTATTCTTTATTCAGACATGAGATGAAACGTAAAGGAAGGTGTACGAGAGAAACGTGGATAGGAACCATCAGAATGGGGTCAAGGGTGAAGGAACATTGTTCTCACTGAAGGACAAAAAGGACCTTGAAATAGTTTTATACGCAAACTCATCTTAGTAGAAATAATTTGCCAGGATCCCCTTAGCACAGCTCGTGAGTTCTGGTGGTGGGTATGTACAGCCATATAACCTGTTGGTTATTTTGAGACAATATGTTATCTATCAATGGCCTCTATATAGCAGAGCCTGGGTCCTACCGCTCACACACAGGAAATTTTTTACTCCTTCTCTCAAGCTATAGGTGCTTTTATAAAGTCTACAGGTGGCACCTACTAAATTCAGAGAAGAAACATCAGTAAAATCTGGATATAAAGGTATGCCCTTAGAAATGTAAACTGAAAATGCAAACGTGAATTGACTGTGGCTGTGCTGACCGTGTTATGGATCTGAAGATGGACAGAATGTAATCAGCAAGCGCATTAGAAGAAAATAGCTGGGACTTTCAGCAATGTTGTGAGATCTCAGTCAAATCTGGGTGCCCGGTTTATTCTGAAAACAGTCAGATTACCCCTGCGTACTTATCTGTGATTATCTGTTTATTAGCTTTGTTTCACCTCTGTATACTCTGTATAAAGCGCTTTTCTTTAAGAGACCTTCACTTTCAGTACCTCTTGACTATTACACAGGATTTTTTTTCAGGTGACAGTGAACCCTAGACAGAGCAATCACGTCTCCCAGAATTTACCAGCCCTGTCTGGTGAATGCTACCATTCCATTCAAGGTATTACCTCTCTCAGCCATCTATCTATCTATCTTGTCCTTCTACCAGAGGTTGCACCTCCGTGGTGGTACAGAATATCTCCTGGGTGGACACATCTGGATCTCTGTTGCTCCAGTTCAGTCTAGTGTCTTAGAATAGCTCCACCTTCACTGACAGTTAAGATTAAGGAGCTAGGAACAGGCGAGGCACAGTTATGTGTGTGTGCTTTTAGATATGTTGATTGCTACTGGGCTGAGCAGAGGGAAAAAAGTGTCATCTTAAACTGATTAAGTTATAATTAAATAATTTAATTAATAAAATTAATTATTATAATTATAATAATT
>NW_010556532.1:0-1598 GCF_000687285.1 Phaethon lepturus | reverse complement strand
GCCTAGATCTATTCTGGAGTTCTACACTCAGTGTCACAGTTGCCGCCTTTCTGGTGGTAGGTTTTCACTATGAAAAAAACCCAAGGAAATTTAGAAGAACCTTAGGAATTTTCTCAAAATTTGCTGCACTGAGAAAGGGCCTCACCATAGGAAATTGTAATGACATGGGCACCTCCTTTCATGTAGGATTCATAGCCTGAAACCATCCCCTGGAGGAATGTGCCTGTTTCTTTTCAAAATGGAAGTGGACTCAATCTTTCTTTCCCAAACCACAGCTGACATGCAGTAGCAAGTGCCCACATTCCCCTCTGGGTGCAATGGCAGCAGTGAAAATGAGTAACAGGGATGAGGATTCAGCGGGTTTTAGCTGTGGGTTTGAAATTACCCCTTCTACAAGGAGGTTACCTCAAAATCAATAAAGAGGTGGCTCTGTGTGGGGAACTTTCTTTTCTACAAGCTCTGCATACAATGCTTAAAAATTCACCATGTAAGAGGGGAAAGGGTTGCATAAATAATGAAGAAGAATTCTGAGCTGGAATGTTTGCCATCATCAGCTATGGCTCCCGCAAGTAGTGCTGGAGATATTTAAGTAGAACAATAACTTCAGGTTAAAAAAAAAAAAGGAAAAAGAAATAGCACTGTAACTCTGCTCTGAAGAAGGACTATTGTTGCAGGACATGGAAGAGCATTAGCTGGTGAAATCTTATTGTTGCTTATCTGACATGTTTTCAGGTCTTCCCAGTAAATCTCTGCCATGTAGTAAAACTCCCCTGCTTACCCACAGAAGTACAGAAACAAATTGAACTTTCCCATTTTCTTGTAAGTAATCGTGCTTCCAGGCCAAAACCTCACCCCTCACACATGTCCCCCTCAGGCCTGTCTTCCCTGACGTATGCCAACACACCCCGTATACTTTATTACAAGCTTCAACCCAAACGCCATATAGCCATGTTGGCACGCTCTGCTCAAGCAGTAAGTCACTCTGGTTGAGCCAATAAAGCCTGTTAAGAAGCTAGGCTCCTCAGCTCAAGCACAGCACTGGCAAATACATGGATTTGGGTTCAGGCTCGTGGGTTTCTGGCTCCTAATGTGTCATTTAGTTTATACAAATTTATATGGGTCTGTCCTGGGATATTTGTATGACTCCTCTGTCCCTTCATTAGTATAATACCCCAGCATATCATAATCCCCTTCCCTTCCCTTCCCTTCCCTTCCCTTCCCTTCCCTTCCCTTCCCTTCCCTTCCCTTCCCTTCCCTTCCCTTCCCTTCCCTTCCCTTCCCTTCCCTTCCCTTCCCTTCCCTTCCCTTCCCTTCCCTTCCCTTCCCTTCCCTTCCCTTCCCTTCCCTTCCCTTCCCTTCCCTTCCCTTCCCTTCCCTTCCCCCTGCCCTCCCCTTCCCTCCCCTCCCCTTCCCTTCCCTTCCCTTCCCTTCCCTTCCCTTCCCTTCCCTCCCCTCTCTCATTTTCACAGTTCTATTTCCAGCTCCCTGTGGATGTTTTATTCCAGCGCACTACTCTGTTACATCCGCTGCAGCTTTCAGTGATGCAGGAAGTTTGGGATGTTGCAGTTGACACTGATGGGGCAGGCAGCCCCACGTTT
>NW_010556531.1:0-2267 GCF_000687285.1 Phaethon lepturus | reverse complement strand
TTGACAAAGAGACGAGGAGAAAGAGAGAGAGGGAGAGAGACAAAGAAAATATCACCACCTGTGGATCCAGCGGCGTCCCGTTGGTCCTCTTGATTCTTGTTGTTCCTTGGTGGTTGGGGTCCCCCCAGGCACTGTGAACACGGCCTTTTATACTTTTTAGTCCCGCCTTTTTCACTCCGGTTGCCCGAGGAAACGGCACATTTTTAGTGCCCACGCGGCACGTTCTTCTCGCATGCTTGGGGGGGGTCGTTGCTTGTCCGATGCCCTCGTTAAGTGCCGTACTTAAGCCTCCATTCAGGATTCGGTTCTTATCATGATGCATTGTTCCCTGGGCTGAGCCTTTTGTGCAGCTCCTCCCAAGTCATCTCCGCATAGATAAGGATCTGTCAAGGTGAGACGAAGCTGAGTCGATGCACAACTCCCTGCATCTCGCCTTTGTGTTCCGAAACCGGTCTAGTCCAGGTGATATTTACCACTATGCCTGCGCTGTAGCTCTGCTCTGCTGACCTCCGCACCAAGAAATGTTTAAGACAAAGTCCGCGCGTCGGTCCGCCACAGGCTTTGGTCACTGTAGCAACGTGGACTTCAGAAACAAGGTACTTTGCATAAGGCAAAACCAAGTTAGGAAGTTACTGTCCTCAACCTATCCTCTCTCTGTTGCTTGATTTTGCTTCCCCTCCTAGTTTTACCAGATGAACAATTCATCTTCTATAACCAAGTTCTCTGAAAAGATATAGGCAAAAATCAAAATCAGCTCTCTTTATAATGTGTAATCTCAAGACCCACGAGCTTTTTCATCTTCTTTTCTCCCTCTGTACTGTGTAGGAGGCGGAGTGATAGGGCATTTGGGAGCTGGCCAAGGTCAACCCACCACAACCACTTAGGTTAGACATTGGGTAACAAATAGACGCATTTTGAAAGCAAACCAGTCCTAATCAGATTTGACTCTCAGTGCCTTAGCTCAATGTGTTAGCTCTTAGGGAAAAGCATTGCATTTTAGTGTTTTAGCCTATATCACACCTAAAGGCTGTATTCTGATTCTTTCTCTCCTCCTTCTCCCTCCCATCATTCTCTCCCAGTAAAGAGAATCCCTGATCTCAAATATGTAGCATTTTCAGGGATGCTTCTAGGTTGCAGCCTCACAGGTGTAGTTGTCACCGAAATCGGGAATAAACCTCGTAACACCAATGTAGTGTTAGAAGGTAGGCATTCTTTATTTTCAGCGCTGGGAACATGGGGAATAGTTCCTCCCAAATCGTGTTCGTTCAATCAGTCTAAGAAACATTTTTTTATAGATACACAAATACATATTCATTATCCTCTATACAATGATTGGTTAAAAATTCTTCGCCTAACATGTAAATGGCTACGCATGCTCACTATAACTTTCTAAGAATTTACTTCCTTGATCTTTTGGGTCGGAGGGTTTCTTGAGTGGGTGGTCTCTGAGTCGGTGGTCGCGATCTCCCCCTGCCGGAATTACCTTTCCCTCTAAGTTCATTTAAACTTGGCAACACTAAATAGACCTTTACGGGCCGTTGGCACAATAAGTAATTATTCACTCCAAAGTCTTTGTTTCAAGACAAGAAAATTACAAATTACACTTCTACATCATTGTTTAAACCCTTGATACTTAAATCAAGATGGAAAGGATTGAGTGGACTTCTGGGCAGCATTGTTGGTGCATGGCATGTTTCTATAGTTACAACTTGCTACAAATTCACAAACCTATTTTCTAACCCTATTTTATTTTAATTCCCTACCACCTTGGTTACATAGTCTTAGCCAACACATTTAGTTTTCTGAGACTAAGTCATGATCCTGCAGAATGTCATGAATTCTCAACTCCATATAACCTGAGCACATGAACTGACAATTTGGAGAAGTTTTAAGCACCTGCTGGAATCAGACTTGCAGGAATAATAAAGGGCAGCACTAGAACTAGCTTGCTATTTTCCATTTCAGCGATTACCCACAAGAGGGCAATATCATCCTTACATTCAATTTTTGGTAGTACAAAACATCCTTAGAGCTTCTGACATCCTGCATATTGTCACCTCCACTGACAACTCCATACTGTGTTCACTGAGTCGCTCTTACATAAATAAATCTATTTGATAATAAGGTTATTAATCAACAATTGGAAGGACATTCATTTGCAAAGCTGGTATAAACCAAAAGATTCTTTGTCATTACTTGTGTCCCAAAAGTCTGTTTTTCTGAAATCTTGTAAATTATCACAGAATCACTAAGGTTGGAAAGCACCT
>NW_010556530.1:5463-10343 GCF_000687285.1 Phaethon lepturus | reverse complement strand
CCCGCCATATCCAATAGGGGATGGAGATTCTGAAAGGATCTTGGTGAAACATGATCCAGCTTGCACAAAAAGGAATATTCAGGGTTTTTTTCCTTGGGATGTTTCCATATGTGGCCAGCGCTCAGCCTGGTGGACTGGAGGGAACTTGGGCATACAAGAGTGTAGTTCCCTTAGAAGGAACATTTGAGCAGCCTACAGAGAAACTGCAGAGTTTGAGATCCTGAGCAGAATGGGCAACATCTCTCATTAAAATCATTAATATTAACTTTCCGAGGGATTTCAGGGCAGCTGGCTCAGAGACTTTCACGTGAATGGAGAGGAGAGTCTTGAATTGGAGATTTTTGTGATAGGTATCATGATAAGGATCTTGTTAAGTACCTAAGAAACCAGGTTGTTATAGCCTTCAAAGTTCATTGTTTCTTTGGCTGCACAGAGACAATGGCCTCAAAATTGTCACGTTTCTGGAGCCCTCTGGAGTGTGGTTAGCTAGTGACTGGGTATTGGAAACAGGCACTGAACAGGTAAAAGTAAGCGTTGGTAGAACAGTGTTAAAGGAAAGAAAGAAACCAGGACATGAGTATGTTCTTCAATGTCAGAGTGCAAGTAAGTCATGGGATGGCACTCCATGGAGTTAGCTGAAGTGAAGGCTCTTAAGTCTTTGCTTAGAAGTGCCTTTTGTGTTTTCTACGAGTAGTGAGACATATGGATGAGATGTATTTCCGTTTGGGCACCTGCTTTCCATTTTTTCCAAATCTATTTTACCAGAGACTTTAGTGAAACACCTAGACGTGAGAAAAGTTTTCTTTTCAGAAGGTTTGGCTTTCACCCATCAGGCAGGTCCCAGTGCCTGACATCACTGTCTTCCTGTCATTTCTCTCCATGGTTTGTCCTGCTTTTGTTCACCATGGGGTTCCCTTCCCTTCACCCATGCAGTTGACTCTCAAGTCAGCCACATGAAGCAGCTTCTCTCTCTAGTACTGCATTGCAACCATCTGAACGGGAAACAGCAAAGTCACCAGAACACCACGATTCTCCCACCATCATTCCCATGTGGTGGCTGGGAAGGCTTGGGGATTTTGCTGTCTCCCACATGCTTCTCCATGCTTCCCCATGAATTCATGCCATATCTCTCCCTTCTCAATGCTTCTGCTTTTGCTCAGCGTGGCTACAAAAGGAGAGAAGATACTCACACTTATGCCTGTAGCCTTTCTGGGGAGAGGGGAAGCATCTGGGTATTTTCATTGTTGTTGAGAATGAAAGACAAAAACATTTCAGTGCTGCAACCTGGGAGACGTAAGTTGGCAGCAGAAATCAGTCATGTACCCCTAGTACTAACTAATACAACCAGGCTGGCTGGTCAATTCAGTCAGCAAGGGAGCATGAGCTTTTGCTTTGAGAAAATTGCAAATGAGAACTAACGCTGAAACGACAGGGAATCAATAGCTGTACATAAAACTGGTCAAACAGCTACTTTTAATGTGGGACTTTATTGATTTGTTTTGGATCTAATTGACTTTTTACTCAACTAACTTTTGTGGTGCCGGTGTGTTCTGAATATACACCATTAGTCTACATTGCCTATAATTACACAATATGAGGTTTAACTCTGTAGGAGGAGGCCTGTTGGATGGAAAGCGCTAATAGGCTCGCAGGAAACCTATGGTCAGGAATGAAACCCAACTGCTTTTAATGGGTAGCTCCTGAAAAACAGTGGGACCTACAGCTGTGAGTACACTTTCCTCCAAAATGCACAGTGTGAGGACCCATGGCTTGACTAGTCAGTGACATTTTTTCAATTGTTAGTAATAAAATCTGAGGAAAATTTATAAACATAGCTGGCATTATAAAAAATAACAGTGCAAAAGAGCATTGAGAATTTGATTTTAGAAATAAATTCTTTGTCACTCTAAATAACATTGGAACCAAGTCTAGTTACATCTTCAAAATGAGGGTACCTGTGATGCATAAACTCATATTCGAAAAAACAAAGTCACTGAAATCAGTGTTAGCTTTATATTTGTTGTAGGGAATAATTTAGGACCTCCAGACATTGTGTCAAACCTGTAAAGATGTTACAAGGTGCTGAAAAGTACAGGGTTGATCGTACTTGCTTCCGGCCAAAGCACTGGTGTTTGGAAACACATCTGTTCCTGTTATTCATGAGTCCTCACATATCTTTTAAAATTTCTTCTTTAGGTTTAAACTAGGTATAAGGAAGAAATGTTTCACAGTGAGGGTGGTAAAACCCTGGCACAGGTTGCCCACAGAGGTGGTAGATGCCCCATCCCTGGAAACATTCCAGGTCAGGCTGGACGGGGCTCTGAGCAACCTGACAGAGCTGGCAGGTGTCCCTGCTCATTGCAGGGGGGTTGGACTAGACGGCCTTAAAAGGTCCCTTCCAACCCAAAGATTCTATGATCTTCAGCTGATGTAGTTCCTATGTTTCCATTCGTTCTCTTTTCACATTCTGAATATATACACGGATTGATTGAGTCATTGCTGAAACAAATGGTGCAATGGTGAGCTAGAAGCAGTGGGGGGAGCAGCCTTTTGTCTCAAGGAAGGAGATGCCATCACCACGTGGGCATTTTCTGTACAGAAAATGAGCTGGTATGCTACAGGCTCTGACTCATCGCTGTCCTCCTCTCATCTAATGCCGGCATGGGGGTGGTCAAGTCGTCAAAGCTGCGGCAGTGAGGACTCTGGCCTTGCACAGGCTGTGTTCACAAACGCCTAGTTGGAGTGTCTGCGTGGCCACAATTAGCTCGCGGTGTGTGTTGTGTGTTATTTCCACACCTCCTACATCAGGAACTGGATCAGTCCTTTGATGAGGCAGGAAAATTTCAAAGGTGGAATTTGTTCATGAGGGTGTTGGGAGCATGTTAAGGAGTGTAGGTAGCATCTCTTGCATGTCTGCAAGCCAGCTAAACGCAAACAGCCCCCAACATGCTCTGGTGGATAATAAAAGCATGTGTCCTACAAGTCAGTTAAAAGTGCTGTGTGTGCACGGTGGGGTGTGTGCATGTGAAACACATGGACAACACTACTTCTCATAACCCTTGAACACCCTTTCTTGTAATTGAGAGTATGTGTGCACTCAAGGATACACAGATTACGTCAAAAAGGGAAGTACAGTGGGAGTTGAATGTTGCTCTTTTTGGTTGTCTTCGACCTTTTGGATACTGCTTGATCTGAAATATTTCTCCTTTCCTCCCTTTTACCATTTCCTTTCCAGCCTTTAACTCTTTGGGCTGCTTTGTTTAGCTTAATTTAGAGAAAAAGGAAATACTTGGCATCGTAGAAGGAGTAATTCCATATGGAATTCTCACCGTAGGTGCATTTCGCAGGGTCACACCATTCCTGATAGTTTTGACATGCTGTGCATACAGGTGTGTGCGGGACTACACTTGGGTGCTCAGTGCACTTCTGACCAGATTTTTCCAGCCTTCTCTGTTCTGTTCTTCCACACATGAGTGTGGCCAGGGAATGGCAATGTCACAGCTTCACTGCAGAACTGTTCCATCCTTTGCTACACAAACATCCCAGGTAGCCTCCTCCCTAGAAGCCAGGTGAGGTTATCATTAATGATTAGTGCTTGGGTCACAGTGCATTGTAGCTGGAGTTGAGCCTAAACACGACATAGCTTACCTTGAAAGAGCGTTGAGAAAATAAGTGTCATAATGATCAGGCTTGTGTTCATGAGTTCATTATCAGCCTTAAAACTTACATTGAGCAGGAAATACTGGAGCAGTAACTTGAGACACATTCACACTCCTACTGTAAGTAACCTTGGGAGTGTGTAGAAGTCGCAAAGCTGTATGTTCTTTGTTGTATGCATTCATTTAGTGACAGCTAAGTCTCTTACACACATGTTAAAAAGTACTGTAGACTGGCCAGGCAAGGACAGTGGAAGGACAGACACAGAAACATGCATCCATCTTGTAGCAGCAGTGCTCCCACGATGCTCCCACCAGCTGAAACATGACTTGTTTTTTCTCAGGCATATGTTCTACCGAACAGAGAAACAAATGCAGACCTTTCAGCATGTGCTTTGTTCTTTCTCTTGTTGCTCCATAAGGTCCAACCTTGAATGACAAGCCAGAAGCAAAAGCAGCCAATGTCCCAAAGGTGTCTGGGCTAGAGCGGAGCCGGGAACTGAGCACCGACGTGCCCTTCGCCCTGCCTATCCCCAGCCCCCAGCCAGTAGCTGCCGTTGTGACTTCTACTTCCTCAGCGCCCACGTCGAGCGCCAGAGCAAGCCCGCTATTGAAGAAGGAGCCAGTGATTTCAGCACCAGCACCACCAAGGCTCACGCCTCAGCCGCAGCCTCGGCCACAGTCACAACCTCAACCTCGGCCGCAGTCGCAGCCTCAGTTAATACCTGAGCTTCGGACCCAGCCTCCGAGCCACATCCCCCCACCTCTCAATTACCAAGTGCATCATCAGGTGGCCCACAACGGACTCAATAATATCAGGTAGGGAAAAGGGACGCTCGTGTCATTTTTATGCCACTGCCGGGATAAAGCTTGTTTCAAACGGGATGGAAATTGCTGGGAGATGAGACAAGAGTGCTCTTTTACTGTCCAGATAAGATGCTCCATGTTTTGGTTATTGGGCTTTCTGTGCTAACTCCACAGGCTGGGTTTTCCAGCAGTGGTGGACAGCTGCATTTGAAACATGGTGATAAAAGCTCCCTTTCTGGGAGAAGGGCGTGTGTAACTGTGGGGTAAAGTTCCTTTAGGTCTAGTTTCTAGTGGAGTTTTGCACTGTCTTGTTTGAGCCGGACAGTTCTTGCTTAGAAATTTAAGGTGGTTGGAGTTTGAGCAACGTCCTTGTTTCACATTCGGAAAGACTTCTGTTGAAGTAGGAGGTTTGTTGAT
>NW_010556530.1:0-5432 GCF_000687285.1 Phaethon lepturus | reverse complement strand
GTTCAGCAGCATTGAAAGAGGGATATGTATCTTGGAAAACACTGTGCTGCTTAGAACAGGACTCCCTTGTAAGCCGAGAAATCTGCTTCAATCTGACATGGTCAGATCAAGCAGGCAGCTTAGCTTCACTGTTTAAATTGCCTCCATCCAGTAAGTAGGATGGATGAAAGTGGTACAGAAAAAGAGTTTCTAGGGAGAAGAGTTTAGCTAGTCAACTGGAACCTGTATAGTCTTTTTGCTGGTACAGAAAACATGCCTTGCCTCCCAAACCAGAACTAGGCTAGTTAAACAAGATGAGAAGACCGATTTAAAACATAATATTTGGCTGCATAATGGTCAAAATATGAATACAGAGAGCTGCCATTAATGCGTGTTTCGTAGTATCCTGCATACTTAAGCTCTCTTGTGGTTTGACCCTGTAAATGCCACCACAGTATAAATGGTTAATAATATTTCAAACTATTCAAGGTATCTCAGAGGTTTAGATTGCAACAAATACTGGTATTGTGGGAATTACACTAAATAGTAACTGCAGCGATACTGCCTTTCACCCCACAAAACTTAGATCACTTGCAGTGGAGTTATAATAATAGAAAAAGATTTAAAATACAGAATTATTATGAGAATAATTTATTAACATGGTACGTGTTTGCATGCTTGTGTGAATATAACTACACAGCATGCACAGCAGATACAGCTTGGTCCCAAAGTCACTCATGCTATGCAACTGTGCACCCAGAGCAACAGAAAAAGGACTTAGAGTAATTGCGCGCATGACCACAAGGACACACGTGGCCACTGCAAGGTCATCAGAGGCTAAATAAAAGTGCAAAATCCAGATGCCTCTGTGGCCTTCATCAGTATCTCACAGCTAGCTCTGAGGATTGTAACCTGCCCAAGCGCCGGAGGAAGTGTCACTCCAGAAAGCCCAAGCCTTACCCTGGCCTGTTGGTGAAATTCATTAAGATGCATTACTGTCTCCACTGCCATTAAAAAAACCAAAAACCTAAGCTTGGGGATATCAATGTTACATAGTTGCGTTGTTTCTGGTAGTGTATTTCTTGCACTGTTTCAATCTTTTATTGTAACACGCTCTTTCTTTTTCTCTCTCTGTCTCTCTCCCCCCTCTTCTCCCCATCTTTTTCTCTCTGCAGCCGGAGCAGCAGTGCTAGCAGTGCAACAAGCATCAGCCTCCCGAAACACCTTCCCCTCTCTCCCCAGATTCCTCCGCACCATTCCTCCGGCCCGGCTCTGCCCCTCTCCATCTCTAATCTTGCTACCTCGCACTTCTCTCTCAGATCGCAGACCCAACACCAGCACCATCCGGCCATGTTCGCCACCCCACCCACGCTGCCACCTCCACCAGCGTTACCTACCAACAGCCTCGTGATACCAGGGCACCCTGCGGGTAGGTTCCCTTCTTCTTCCAGGGCTGATCTGCCGTGCATGCACTGGAGGGTGTTGAGAGATGGGCTGGCTGGTGGGCAGGTAAAATAAAGTGACACGGACCCCTCCGTTGGGCAGTGTGTGCCGGAACTGTGAGAGCGCTCGTGAAACAGGTAGGAGACCTGGACGTGCTTTACCAGATGAGGGATTGTAGAGACAGCACTGTAGCTTCCTCTAAGAAGTCTTCAAAACAAATTTTTCAAAAAAAAACTTCTTTTTAGGGAATGAGTTGTCCAGCGTGGCATTCCACAGTCATGAAACACTTTTCTGTGTGATTCTGTGAAAGCTGCTGCTGTTAGAACTGACAAAAAAAAAAAGGTTTCTAATTGTCTCAGAAGGTTGTTCTAACTGAACACCTATCCCCCACTCTGATCCTTCAACAAGCAGGATCCTCTGCCTGCAGCAGCACAAGCTGTCTATGTGCCCACAGCTGCTTGGCCTTTCTGTCTGAGGCAGAGACAGCGCAGAGGACAAGGTCTGCTGTTCAGCTCTCGCTGTCTTTGCATCCTTTTAAAAAGTTTCCTTTGTTCACACTGGCCCCCATTCTATTGTCACTTCTGCCCTAAATGCCCTGTTTATAGCTTACCCATTAGCCTACAGCTGTCCCTGGAAGAGACCCTGGCAGCTGGAGACTTCCCTGCAACTTTCACTTGCTGGGGCCTCCTTTTGATCTGGCATTTGACTCCACAACTAGCTCAGCAGGGATTAAACAGGACAAGCATTTTGCAAAAACGTGCCCTCTGTTTCCTGTGAAGCCAGTTAAAGGAATAAGGAGAGGGCAGATTTGCTGCGGAAAAATCTGATGGCCTTGTGTCCCCTTTTTTTCTTCCAGGAGCTAAATAATGTCCCATTACCTGTAACTACTTCTTTAAATGAGAGAAAAATGTGAATTGGTCCAAAGTGAGCTTCAGAATGATAGACAAAAGTGTTGTGAGTTCCCAGCCAGAAGCAGGACCACATAGGCTAAAGCTGCTGGCTTTCACAGGCCCTGGCACCATCTAGAATTTCAACCACATGGCTGGGAAGATGTTGGCAGCACTGTGGGAGACCTATTCATTGCTTGCCCTGTCTGAGGCAAAGGACTACTGTGATGGAGACTTTGAAAGTATTGCAAGAGGAAATAGCAATGTGCTCACTAAAAGCATGATATTGCAGTCACTGAAAGCAAGTATGTTTTCACCATTAACTTCAGGAGGTGCAAGATCAAGTGACCTATTCACATTCAGCAGCTTGCCAGGAAACAGTAACGGTCTTGCTCCTACTAAAAGGATTTCTCCTGCAATTGAAGCAGGAGAAGCCTAAGTTAGTGGAGGGAAAGGTCTGGGCGTCTAACCCTGCAGACAGTGTAATGCCTCTTGTCTGCATTATCTGAAATGCCTGCAAACTGACACGTCATAAAATCGATACAGAGTGCTGCATAGCCAGGAGCTTCTGTTGTCATTCACGTAGAAGTTTCTTAAAAGCAAACAATATTGCTGTGCAGCCCTGAAGAACTAGGATCCAACTGCTGCTAGCAGCATAGTCCTTGCTGTGCCATTGGAGTGCACGTGTGCTCTCAGTAAAAGCACCAGCTTAGAAAAGCCATCAGAGGGGGTATGGCCCTTTGAAGTCTCCTTTTTGACATCTCTCCTCCCTCCTTGGAGGAAAATGTGCTCTTCCTTTAGATTTACTTTGGCACACTTGTTGCTGTTACTGAGAAGAGAAGCAGAGCTCAGAGCTCCTGCATTCACTGATGGTACAAATTCAGGTCTCTGAATAACAAGAATGCACTTCTGGTGGCATTTCTTCCTTATGAAACCTAAAGCTTATACAAGTAACTTAGAAGCAACCCTCGTGTGGGCTGCTGCCCTCTACTCAAGGGCACCAAGGCTGGCCCTGATGTAGGATAGACAGAGGAAACAGTGGGTTTTGTGTCTTCTCTTCTGAACATGAGGGTACCTAGCAACGTTAGCAGGATCGACCTTTTTCTGCCGTGCTCACCTCATCTGCGCACACAGAGCAGTACTGTTTGGGCATTCAAAGGGCTGCTCAGTTACTCTGCTCCTAGTTGCGGTGTTACATGGCCGGACCTGTGGGACGAGGCGTCACTGGTAGGCACAAGAACTTAGTTCTGATCCTAACACTGCCCAGACCCCCTCACAAAGCTGGGTTATTTCTTGGCAGTCCCATCCTTACTATGAAGCAGCCACTGCTCCAAGTGCCACACAGCTTCTCCAAACATCCCCAGGCCTTTTCTTTTCCTGACAAAGGCCAAAGTTGTGGTACAGGGCTATGGGCTGGAGCCAGCTGCAAATCTATCAGTCTGACTTCAAGTCTCTTAAAGAAATTGGATATCAGAGCACTTACAACTGCCAAGTTGCTTTTATCTCTCCCTCCAGAAAAGTGGATTATCTTGATGCTAACAGAAGGATTCATTTTCTTTAAGTCATGCCAGATTTAAATGCGTAAACACACATGAAATCGTACTCGTATTCTCTAAAGAGGTTAGGTTTTGGACGTAAGTGCTTTCAGCCTAGCTTTTTTTTCCTTGTTTGCTGGCTCCAAGGAGAACCCATTATAGACTTCTTTTCTCCAGTGCCTTAGGCTTCAGTATCACAAGTATATGTACTTTCTGCTTTTGTATTACTTATTATAAAGATTGTAGCAGTACGCACAGTACCTGCTCTTAGCAGTACATTTATTACTAGAAAAGAAAATTACTTAGGTACCCAAAACTTGCTTTCAACAATGACTTTCAATAGGATGTAGTCTTCAAAGCCATAGCAGAGACCTTGAAATTCCCCATTAGAGTGCCTCGTTTTAAAGATCTTAACCATGTCACTTAAGAAAGTGATTGATTTAGACATTTCTAATGTTACTCTAAAAAATTTAAGTAAATAAATGCATGCATAACATGAAATAAAACTTTAAAGTGCATGTATTCTTTTGCCCCTTTATATTCAGTGGTGTAGTTTAAAAGAGGTGTTACACTAAAAAAGTTCATCTAAGTTCAGTAGCAAGTAAGTCAGTCAGGAATGGGTGTATGTCGTCCACAGCTGATAACACAGGTTGATGTCAGCTCAGAAGACATCTAACATGTTGGGTGCTGATTCCTCTTTGAAGTTCTTAGGCAAAATCACAGGTGGATTTGATTGATACCAGCAGACATTTATGGGGAAGTGGACATTGGTCCTAGTTGTCCTCAGTCACATAATTTCTAAAGTGCTGGTATCTTCCACTGCCCTAAATCACATTCAAGTTCAGTACAAGTTGGTTCTTCCAGAGGAAGATGCTGAGAAGAGGCCACATGTCATACGGTGGAATATTTTATTTTCTGCAGTCATTGCAACCTTCATGAGATCTTGAGCCAGTTCAGTGTTTCTATTCTTCCCACTGATTCCTCCTCCATATTTTCTTAGAGGAGAAAAGCCTAAAGCCTGGAGGCAAGGACAAAAACATGGCAATTATAGCCTGTTAGAAATTGAGGAAAAGACTGCTTAGTATTTGGAATCTCAAAAAAAACTTACTTGCAAAGGCGGCTTCAGTTTGTAGGATGGATGTTCCTGGTCATGTGTGCATGTCCTGGGACTGAGAAGGGGGAGGACGGCACAGGGATCTCTTGAGAAATGGCCATCTGAGCAGGTAGTTTCCAGCCACCAAGTCTGTGGTTATTTCATTCTGTTGTAGGTCTTGTCAAAATTTCACCTCTTAAGTACCTATATGTTAGGCTGTAACACACGTTAGGCCCATCATCCATTTTCAGTGCATGTGTATGCTTCTGAATTGCAAATCTCCAAAGGAAACAGGTCAGTATTACTCATTTTAAAGCGAGCCATTGTCCTCGAGGGTGCTCCCCAGCATCTTGCTGGTGCGGGAAGGTCCAGCCAACGGGCCGCACGACCAGCGTGCCGAGGTCAGCTCCCAGAGACACCTCGGCGCCGTGGCCGTCAGGTGCCGGGGAGGAGGAGTAGCCCGTCGGGCGGCGGAGCTGCGCGGGGGTAGCGGGG
>NW_010556529.1:0-1187 GCF_000687285.1 Phaethon lepturus | reverse complement strand
GGGACACGCGTGGCGCGAAGGGACGGAGCAGGGCGCAGTCCGGCCGCTGGCCAGGCTGGACGCTGACCTGCATCTTTAAAGCGTGTCCCCTGCCAGAGCCCCCTCCCTGGGGGTCCGCCTGCCGCTGCCGGTACCTGACGTTCGGAAATGAACTCCCGGCCAAAAGGGCGTCCCAAAGCCACGCAGCTCCGGGGCGATGAAGGCAGCAGAGGAGGTGGGGGCATTCCTTGACAGTGAAGCCAGACACAGGCAAGCAGGGAGGCCGGACAGCTAAATGAAGGGCAGAGGACTGTTTGGGACCGTTCCCTTAGGAGTGGGCCGCGGGGCTTGGGAGGTAGTTGCACACTACCAGTCTTTTGTACAAAAAGCAAAATAACCAACCAAAGTAAAGAAAAAAACCCGCCAGGCTGCTGCCTGGTGTTCCTATTTTTTTCCGAGTCATCCAGCCCAATGTGAGCAGAGGGTATCCTCTGCTCTGGGAGTGCTGAACGCTGGAAATGAACCATCAAAGCTAATGGGAATCTTCTCTATTAAGCATACCTCACGCTCGCTTGTTGCAATCGCCCATTAACCCCACGTTAATCGCATTGATTTATTTGATGTTTGCATGCGAAGGGTTCGGTGTGACCCCTCCGCCGCCTTCTGCCGAGCACAGAAACACCACCCGGTCCAACCCGTGTCGGTTTTACTGCCCAGTTACCGTTTTAGTGCTGTCCATCACAGTGACTGGGATCTAAACAACTCCGCTGCCCTCATCCTGTGTCCTACCATCTCCCACCACCGTGGGCATAGAGGGAATATAGAGTGCTCTTAAACCCGGGATATATTCTGCTGATGGCCACATAAATCTCTTCTGCAGAGCCCTATCATTTAACAAGCACGGAGAGGTGATGTTCACCGGCTGAGCTATTCCCATAGCCACTTAATCCCTCAGGATTTACTGGGTTGGTTGTTTTGTTGTGGTTTGGGGTTTTTTTTTTCACAAAGTTAAAAAAAAAATTAAAAATCACGTAGAGCTTTTGGAACGCACTTGGCTAGGTAATCCTCTCTACCTAGGAAGGGAAGGGGGTATGACTGCACGGAAACTTTCCTGAGCAGCCTGCTGCGGGAGGATCCCAGAGGCGGGTAATTCGGGAGAAGCGGCTGCGGTGCGAAGGGCCTTCGGCTGCGGGCGAAGGGCCGGGGCC
>NW_010556528.1:0-7239 GCF_000687285.1 Phaethon lepturus | reverse complement strand
CTGCGAAATCGTCTCCCTTCCCGGCCCGGGCGAGCGTTAGACGGGCTTATTGCTGCCCCCCTCCCCTCGGTGTGTGGGGGGGCGGGGAGGTGGCAGACATGCGCCCCGCTCCCACCCGCGATGTCACTGCTCATGCCCCCTTCAGGAAGGCTGGAGGACTCGCCCCATTCCCGCCTTCCCCTCCCACCCCGCAGAAATCATTTTTACTGTCTTGTTTATTTTCCCCCTGATGTGACTGCAGGACTAATGCGTTCCCGCTCCCAACTTTTATTATCCTGTTTATATCCCCTTGGTGCGCCTGCAGGACTAATGCAGTCTCACCATTACGCCACTTCCCTGCCCTCACCGCAACTTTTACTATTCTGTTTATTTTCCCTTCGATAGGGCTGCAGAGCTAATGTATTATTAATCCCGCTCTTTCTTCTCCCCCAAAACTCGTCGTGAGGATGCAGTACTGCGTGGCCATTGCTGCCACAACAGCGAAAGCGATGCTGAATGGAAGATAACGACAAACAGAGAAACCAGGGAGGCCGCGGAGACACAAAAGCAAACGTGTTCTTCAACACAGCTGTTCTCTACTCAGAGGTGGAGATGGCTTTCTACAAATTGGGCGGTTGGGGGGGGAGGATGTTAGTAAAACAATTCTGTTGTTTCTTTTAATTAAAGGGGGTTGGGAGAAGAAAAACCTGGCAGGGGGAGAGAGCTGAGGTGGTCAGTAGAGAGGAAAATCTCAGGCTATTCAATTCTCCATTGTAAGCAGGTATGCCTGTAGCAGAAGGAACTAATTGTGGTGATTGTTAGGAGCACAGAGAAATTAAATGCAGTCTTGCAAAATTCTGCTCACTCGCTTGCCCCAGGGCCAGCATTTATTTATTTATTTATTTAGTGTTGGACAAGGGAGATATCGTTGATTTATCTTCATTATCACACTAAAAGGCGGAGAAGCAGAATTTGTGCATGGACTATATTTTTCATGGTGATTTTGCAAGGCCATCTTAGTTGATATGGTACCTGTACAAATCACTACTGAATTATGCACATCTCGAGATGCATCGCTACCTAGACCTATATATATGCAGGTTATATTTTATACATTGTTAACTAATAAAACATCTGCACTTGTGTACAGGAGTATGACAAACTGCTACGTGGAAGGGAAAGGTGGGATGTGCACAACTCTCTAGCCCCTGGAGACCACTGAGTCTGCAGTTTGCGTGCAGGATATCTTACGTCATGCTCTTTTCTCTCCTTGAAAGTTTTAAGTGAAATTATTTAGATGAAGGAAGAATGGAGGGCAGGCGAAAAAGGAATGGTGAGGGTCGCTTCCTAGATGAAGGGCCCAGCCAAACACATGATTAATGCTGCCATTTGAGACACATTCTAAACGTTTCTCTGTAAATGTATGTTCAAATATCCTTGAGAGTTTAGAAATTTTTAAGGCACATGTAAAAAAAGGGGGTGGAGGGGACTGGAATGTAGTATGTTTCAGTTTGTGTAAAATCACTCAGAGATTGCTCTCAAAAAAACCCACACCACACCCCAATGTCCTATCTCAACACTGAAGAATAAAAATATGAACATAAAACTATTTAAATCATAAAACATACTTACAACACTATTTTAATTACTTTTAAGGCTTGTAAGAATACCCTGAAAATTGCAGGTGCAAGCAATTACTTTGTAAGGAAATAAAGTAATTGATATATCCTGGTGTTTTAAAAAAACGCAAATTATTTGAAGCTGATAGATACTGTGTCCCAGCCCTTCTTCGTTCTTGTCAAGAAAATGACATCTAATTTAAAAAGCATTCGCAATGATTCTGTTGACCCTGACCCAAAAAAAACCCAAAACAAAAAAAATAATCACAGCACAGCAGCAAATCTATCCTTTATTTCCCTTCCAGGTAAATTAAAATAAATATCATTTAAAAATTAAAATATATTTTAATTTGTTGATTAATTTATACATTTACTAAAACTTGTCACGAACAATTGTAAATTATTCTCACAGATTTTTTTTTTTTTTAATTCACTGAGAAGGTCTTCCTACAATTTCTTTTTTGAAAAGCAACTAGTGCAATTCCCAGGTCTGCCTCTTATTTTTTCTAATGTTAGCTATTTTAAGGCTCAATTTTTAGTTTTATAAAGACACACCACCAAAGAAAAAATTAATCACTTTGCAACAATTTGACTAAAGCTGCATGACAGCAACAAGACTGTATTTGTGAAAAAACTACTGTATGTTTTTCAACTAAAAATATTTTAATCTCACACCATGTAACAGAGCAGCTCAGTACTAAGAGCCTGAAATTTTGCTTTGGTCAAAATTCAGTCAAGCCTAATACATTCAATTATTTAATGAAACATTTGTTGTATTTTTTATGGATTTCCGTTTAATTCTTTCTATTGAAAGAATGTTCATGGACTGAAATAAACTCCATGACTACCACCTTACAGTATTGTGTAATATTGGAAAAATTTAGATAACCTCTTGATAGTTTTGTAAAACAATAATTTAAAGAAGACCTTTGAAATGCAAAATAGGAAAAGAAATGTGTTACTGCTAAATAAATACTGCAGGCACTAAGCCTATAACAGCTATGGAATCAGAACATAAAATCTTGTAGCATATATGATTGTAGTATTTAATAAGCACTGCCATGACACAGAAGGCCAATTTTCTTTTTTAAAAAAGAAGCCTATCCTTCTTATAGTGATATATGAGAGTTTAAAATAATTAGAGAGAAATATCATTCAGTGAGTAAGAATTAATAATTTCAATGTTAATCTAAATGCAAGGAGAAAATCCAATTCTCTTAAAAGGAACCTACAAAAACTAGAAACCAAACAAGTTTGATTATAAGAAACATACAAGAACACGGTATGTTTTCATATTTTTTTTAGACACTTTTTCAAATAGAGTGAATGCGTAAGTGAAAGAAAATTACACTCTACAAATGCAAATTGTTTTTAAAAGTTTGAGAAATTCCTCAAGAAAATATTAACATGCATTAGCGCATAGCACTTTAGCTTCATTAACAAAAATAAAGAGATATTCACCTTAAATTTTTACTACCAATTAATCAGTTCCAACAATAATGCTAAGATTTTTGGAATGCTTGGTTTAAATTTTAAAATGTGCAAAATCATATTTTAAGTTTAGTGACTAAAACAAAGCACTGAACAAGAAAAAGCCTTGCATTTACAAAACCGTATTACCAGTTGGATATAAGCGTCAGAAGAGTCTTCCAGGAATAATAGAAAAAGCATAGACTTTGTATAAGATGCATACTATATGAGAAAACATGAATTGATATTGGGACTTGGAGCTGCAGAGTGGGGAAACTCACTTCTTTCTAGGAAGCAAATTTCTCACAGCAATTTTTACTCCATTTTCAGATCGTGTCTTTGTTGAGAAAGCTTTGATCTTTACCTATGTGCAAAAGGATACATGCTGCAGCTAAACAGATGCAACTGAGAACAGGAAAATTGCAATAACTTAGTGATACTCAATAGGTAGAATAATACATCTCCTGATTATCCATTTAAAATACATTAATGCTTGTGTGCCTTTTGTTTATGTGGGTTTAAACCATTAACAGTCTTCACTGAAATACATTCTAATCGTGGGGATTTGCTTCATTTCTGGGAAGGCAGCAGCAAAATGGTCACTTTACACAAAATAAAATGCGACTCGTGTGTTGACCTTTGCACGCAGTGTGTTTTAAATGGCGGTCTGCCTTAGATCCAACAAATTATTTCTATCCATGTTCAATTATGAAGGATACAGCATGTCTACAGAACCTATATTAAAAATGTTGATGTATCGGGCTTACTCTTAAATTATACTGAGAAAGAGTGAAGTTTTCTTTTTCCTCCTATTCTTTCATATACTTCTCAAATCTGTATTTTACACCTATCCAAATGCAACATACTGAATAATTAAAAAGTTTCAACATTTAACACGTAGCGACTTCTTGATCAAGAGTTGGCATGCTATATATTTACACGTTATGCAAGTACAGGTAGCAGCATCAAAGGTCATGTCAGTGCATCCCCTGGGCGCCATGCCTCCTCACATGTTCTGCTATTTTCTTTTGTGGGAACGTAATTACAAATTTTGTAATTCTTTAGGCTCCAAAGAAAGTGGGAACTAATTCCACCAACTATTGTATTCATTTTCTTGCTTTTAATTGTATTATCACCTTTGGAGACTTTGGTAAATTCCACTTAACCAGCAGCAATGGATAAAATTGGTGGTTTTCAAGTACTGCTTCTGTTACTAATGTTGGCATTTAAATGTTAATTTCAGACTGAGGTTTACAGTAAACATGAAACAAGGGATTTTCTTTGAATGAACAATCTCAAACCAAAATTCTAAATAAAGGAATCCTAGCACAGGATGTTTCTAAGCGCAGTGATTATTTCCTTTTAAAGACTTAACATTCCCTAAGTGAGAGAAGATACAGATTTAAAAGTGACAGTTAATTTATAATTCTCTACATTAAAAAGGCATTTAAATGTTAGCCACATTTTTATGAGTCAAGTCAAAGTAATGATAATTACAGTATGATACAAAAGAACCTGAAATAAACTTCTAGCAAACCATATTGGATATTAATGCTGCATTAAGCCCTGAAAAGCTGGGTTAGTAAACTCGGGAATTCAGATTATATGCGACTTAAACATAATGCAGGGCTTTTCTTTAAAGAAGAATACTTCATTTCAAAGTTTGGATTTTTATGAGGTACGTATTAATTTATTGGATTTTTATGAAATACATTTACATAGCGTCACTCCAAAACCAAGCCTCAGATTACCTTTCTTCTATAGGCGTATCTCTATGTAGGATTTGCTAAATTAACATCACATATAAATTAATAGCCTTTTTTCATGTTTGTTGTGTTACAATCAGCAGTGTGATACTGCGTTGTGTCACAGGTCACATTTATTTGATTTCAGTTTAGGAATGGTATCTGCACTACATATTAAATAAGAGAAACGACATGCTGAATTTCCCATCAAATATCTTAAAGATAGACCTATTTTAGATGGATTTGTATAAACAACACACATATATCTAATATAGGCGTGGGAAAGGAAAAGCTGGTTTGTTATATGCTAAAGCAAATTGGAGTAAATCAACCGCATCCGTGGGCTGTATAAGCAATACTACTCTGCTTTTCCCAGTACCATTTGGACAAAACAATGTTACTTTTTTATTTAAAGTGTTTTCTTCTCAACAAGGGGCCACCACTTCCCAATCTCAAAAACACGCCCCAGAATATGTTAATTAATTGTATTGTGTCTCTGAAAGAAAGAGGTTGCCAAATGCAATAAAAAAAAAGTCTTTCGATCAGTGAGCTCCGTTCCCACTGCTAGTTACCACCTAATTTCAATTCCACATCTATATACATAGATACATTTCCTCTAGGTACGATTTTGACCATTAAAAACTGTCTAAGAGCGAAAGTCTAACTTGGCCACATAGGGTGTATCTGGGAAGCTTAACATTCCTGGCGAATTAAGCGCGCAAGCCTCGGATCACTTTTTGTCAATCTTACTATGGTACTTCAGAGTCGGGAATGTGGGTAATTTTTCTATCGTGGTACTTCCCAATTAAAAGTAACAACAATGCTCCTTTGTAGGTAAAAAAAAAATATGAAATATGTCAACATATTCCGCACAAATACAAAATAAAGAGCAATGAAGAATGGCAACAAATGGTCTCTCCCCCTTTTTTTTTTAATCTTCCCTTTCAATAAGATAGTTTTCAAATAGCGAAATATTGTTTTAGTAAATACAAGAGCATGAAACGTCCTTTTGAATGATGCTTTCTAAATTTGTAGTTACCTTTTGAAAATTGCCAAGCAGCAATCAAGAGTAAATGCATCTCCGGAATACTCAAGTAGGAGAAGTAAAACAAAACAAAACAAACAAACAAAAAAATCTTTCTCTCCTTGACTTTAAAGTTAATGCCTTTAGATGTTACCAGGGTGGTGTTTTCCTATTAAATATTACTTGCATCTTCAGCTTTCAAACAACATGGATGCTTTTCACCATCTAAATTGTATTGAGCTTTTATCTGGAGGAGTCCCACAAAAGCCTGCAAGTTTACAAAGAGTGAAAGAGAAGTCCCAAACTGTATTATCTTAAACAATGACTGCAATCATGCAACTTCCCAGGAGTGTGTGGGGGAAGGAAAGTCAATTCAGAATTATTTTCAGCTAGGTGATATCCATAAAGCTCAACCTTTAACTTCTTTTACTTGCTGCTCACGATCTATGCAAAATGTTAATTCCTTGGCGAGATATTTAATAAAAATTTTTAAAATCTAGACATCACTTCTAATCTTTTAAAATAAATTCTCATGCACTCGGAAATAACTTGCTAAAAATAATCACAGTTCTCCCAGAAAGGATTTTCTTAAAATAACTAGTTCACTAGAAATTCTTTCCTCATCACACACATGAGCCTCTACCCTTTTTAATATAATCTTCCACAAAAAAAAACGTGCAAAGACGTATTTTTTCCGCTTAGAACATCAAGGGCACTTGTTGGAAATTTTCTTGAACATCAAGTTAGTCAATTCCTCTCCATGTAAATACATGGGAAAGTTCATGTCTGAAATGGCGTACCAAAGCAATTTAATTTCCAATTATTTTCGGAGGAAAAAAAAAAAAAAGAGACACAAACACTTCTCCTACAAAACAAATCTTTAAAAATCTCAAACCAACACACAACAATCACTTGAGGGAGGGAAATCCAGACAACATGGTGGTTATATGAAAGATAGGATAAGATTAATCTTCATTTTTCGAAACAGACCATTAAGACGAGTTCCTTCCAAAATTCTCTTTGGCTACATTTATTATTCCAAATCCGGTGGTTCGGAGAAGTTTCTCCCGATTTCTTTTAGAAGCCCTGTTCTAAAATCCACCCACAAACAGATGTTAACTTCGCGTACAAATCCACTGCGGTGGTGGGGTTGATTTTGGGTTGGGTTTTGTTTGTTTGGGGTTTTTTTTTAACCTTTCAAGTAACAAATGAGCTACAGCCTCAGCCTCACAGGATCTCCCTCAGCGGATGGCACCTCTAAAGACTCCTCTCTACCCATGTACCCGTTTTCCTGCCGGGCCCTCCCGGGCCGCGGGAGCTCTTCTCTCCCGCCCTCGCTCCGGCCGGGCAAACGCCGGCGGCGGGAAGCGGCGCGAAAAGAGGCGGCCGGGGAACAATGGGG
>NW_010556527.1:18445-57021 GCF_000687285.1 Phaethon lepturus | reverse complement strand
ATGCGGCTCGGCGAGCCTTCTGCTGGAAAGGGAGGTTTCATTTATTTTTTCCGGAGTTTTCCCTCATGTTTAGCATCAGAAAATTTCAGCCCTGCCTGAAATGGTATCCATGTGTTTGGGTAAAAAAGTCATCCCGGTATTAAATTTTTCTCCCTTGTCGAAGTGCGTGTGAGCAGACTTACTTTTTTTCATGAAGAAAAAAAAAAACAAACCAAAAAAAACAAACCCCAAACTGTCAAGCTAGTCGAATAAGTAAATTTGGGGACATTTTATCTTAGGTTATCTCTTTTTTATGCTTCTGATACTGCTGTTTGGTTTGAGATTAGCACATTGATTTTTGTCACAGGTCATGTTTTTTAATAGATCTGTGTTGCCTGCAGAAAACTCCTCTACTCGGTATTCCAGAGTGGCTTCAAAATAGGTGATGCAGAAGTTAATGGGCAGAATTTTCAAGTGCCCAGAGTTAGCTAGTTTGTCCAGCACTCTACTACTGTGATCCTGGTAACAACGCCTCAGTGATAAGTAGTTGGCACAAAAAACTTGAGACAAAGAAGATTTATCCAAAGTAACAGTCATGCTTGGGAACGATGAACATGTATAAATTACATGAGTTACTTGAAAAAAATTGCTCAGAGTAAGTAAGATGAAAACTTAACATCTCACATCAAAGAACGTATGTCCCAAGAAATGGCTTGTCTCTTAAAACGAGAGTTTTTTCTGTTGTTGTTAGGGAAAATGAAATGTAACTGCTGGGGAAGGAAAAAAGTAATATTCACAAATCCCACTGGGCAGAAGGAGGATTGTTGAAAGAAATAGGTTTGACTAAATGCACACATTGCTGGCAGAACAGCTAAAATACTTCAAAACTAAACCTGCATTCAAGATTTTTCACTTCTGCTCTCTTGTATGTGATCAGCTTACACAGTAACTGCACATAGGTAAAGATAGTTGAAGGTACCAGCAACACTTACCTAGTCAGTAGGTATTAAGCATGGAAAGGATACCAATAAGTTTAATCATATTTTATTACCATTAATGAAATCTCTTTTTTGTCCAACATTAAATATCAGCAGATTGCAAAGAAAACTTAGTTCTGTTACTCCTCCAAATACTAGAGGAAGAGTTAATTATATGATGTTTCTAATCCTTCCCTTTTAAAAACAAGCATTTTTTCTTGTCTTAAAATATTCACTGCAGTCTCACAGTGGAAGTATCTATTTGGACATGTCATGTTTATCTGTGAGTTAAAAATATGAGAAAGAGCAGGGTGCAAGTGTATTTCTGCTTTGTTTTATACAGTGTGCCAGTTTTTGTGTGCTTTCCAAGTTACATGATCACTACAGAAAAACAGGCAAACACCTGAATGGTAGGTGTAAGAGATGCAAAGAAAAGAGAACAGGTTTTGAATTCATTTCCTCAGAATCTAAGCTGAAGGCAACATTCACTTTGGTTATCAAAATTTTTAGAGCAGTTAACAATGTTGTAGGAGTAACTTTGCAGTGATTTTTCTGCTTCCAGAGACAGACTAAGGAAATGAACAACCTGGTTTTTATACACATAGAAGTAAGTAAAGATGCTTCCTTCGTGATAACCATTTGAAACTGGAAGACAAATTATACTGTCATTCTTTAAACACAAATGCCACCATCGTGTTTTAGCTTACTTCTTTACTGTATTTATTCAGAGTTAATGAACTGCTGTAGAACTAATAAATTCACTTTTAAAATGAAATGTTGATCATTTTGACAGTGATTAAAGGCACTCTAAATTAAGGTTTCATCAGAACTTTGAAGAATTTAGTGATGCTTGTACTTCCCTCAGAGCCGATGATATTTAGGTTTTTAGTATGAAACTCCAGCAATTTATTGAAATACATAAAGATCTCATCCCTATTAAAAGACACATTAGTAAATTGATGAGTGGCCCAATTGGTAAGTGCTCCTGGTGTGAACAATATTTGGTAAATGAAAAATTCTGGGAGTCTATTAGAAAAATTCGTATTACATTTCTTGGTTAGTTGCTAAAGTTCTGCGAGAACAATTAAAAAATGTTCTATGATCATTATTGTTAGCATGTATGAGTAACGAAGTTGTATATTCTTACAGAGCCTAAGTCTGTTCTTAGAAATATTTTAAGTACTTGTGTGCCTCATTTTTGTTATGTATTTAATTATCAACATACATGAAGTACCATAAATGCTGTAGTTCAATTCCAGATGAGAATATGTTTAAGTATTAGGATTTTGAACTATAATAAAATAAGGTTTTTTTAATCCTTTTTTTGTGAATTGGAAATTAATCCTCAAGTAAGCTTGGAAATGTGTTCTAATATTTTTGTTATTTATGTAGGCTTAGAATTAAGTGTATATGAATTCTAATTACCACCTTAAAGCGATTAGTCTTTCAGCACTGTTTGCATATGTGTTCTTACATGGAACAGCATAATATTATTGTCAAAGAATGTTGTCCTGAATGCAACACTTAAAATAGTTTGGGGAGTTTATTTTGTAATGGAGCATATTAATTTAATCCTGATTACTAGTGTCCTTGTAATTAGAATTCAGCCAAACATCATGTACCTGGGCCAAATTTTGAAGCCATCTGCTTGCCTAGTGCTTGCTACTGCTTTTAATGTTGTCAGAGTTCAACCTGAACTAGTTGTAATTATTGCTACATTTTTCTGCTTGCAGGATTGTGCTTCAAGAGTGTAGTTTATATTTAAGTATTTCCCTATAAGTTGTTTCTGTGGCAGGTTATGTAGCTTCCTAAATTGTTACTAGTTTCAAGGTGCTTGAAAATACTTGCATTTCAAGTCTTGTTTCTGGTCACATACAGAGGCCAAACCTTGTAGTCTCACGAAAGCAAATATTTTTTATTAGGAGTACTATTGGGTTTGGCTGTATCTTGGACAAGAAAATTGTGTACAAAGTTACATCCACGAGAGAATTATTATAAAGACGCGGGATGCTGGTATGTTTTCTGTTTGTGTATTTATGTAGATAAGAAAATCAAGAAATCAGATGGTAATTGGAGAATTTAGGTACTGAAAAATGATTTCAGCTTCAACTGGTGAGTTCCCATAATTAAGCTGGATGCCACAATTTGATCAATATTGCTAGAGGTTTTTTTCAAGACAGATACTTGGGAGCAGCAAATGGAAAAATGAGTGGATGCTTCTGAAAATGCTGTGCATAGACCAGAAATTCACAACCTAGATGTCTAAACTTAGGTGAATTCTGTAGCTGAGTATTTAGGCACTGATTCAGAAAAGCATCTGACTACCGCGAAGTGCATACTGACACACTTAAGTTCTGTGGCAGTTGTGTGGATGAGTGGATGTGTGCTTCAGTGCCTCCCTGAACCAGCCAAATGCATAGGCATAATTTCGACAAGCTCTGACCGTGGCTGCTCATGCACGCCCAGCACTTCTCGGAAATACGCTGGCTGGCTGAGTATCCTACCATCCATTTATATGTGTTTGCAGATTTCACCATGGCATGTTGGTTGTATATGCTGAGGTCATGTGGCTGGTTTTTTGTTTGGTTTGGCTTGTTTGTTTTCTATCTAGAAGTAGTTCTGCCTATGTACAAGCGATTAGGGAAACCATGCAGAAATGGCTGGAATAGGAAGAAGGCAGTTACGTGTGTTAAGAACAACTAAGAAGCTGAGGACAAAGAGGGGCAAAATCAAGGCATTTGCTTTGTTTTTGGTATTCCATGTATTTTTTTAAGTGTCAAGGGAAGCGTATGAGCTTAAGTACTTGGGTTATATACACATACACCCATCTATGTGTGTATATATAACCGTTTTGAAACAGCATAGCTTGTAGTTTGAGAAAATTTTGTCCAGGAGCTTGCTCGGAGAGCTGAAGAAATCTCTGACTGATTTCTTGTAATTAAAAGATTAGTAGTAGAGCCTTCAATTCTTCACACCTACTTTCTGTGCTTTTAATACTTTCACTAACACCTTATGTCTCCAAAAGAATATTAGTGTTTATTTTAAAAGTGGGGTTCTGAAACAGTTTGGAACATTATATGGAAAAACTACACAAAGAACAATAGTTTCACTGGCTTCCACCTTCGTATGAAAGGCACCTTGTTAAGTGGTACATCGTCTTCATGAAACGCTTCTTATTAAATCTGTTCCAAATGCACTAAGAGAGGCCAATTCACTGCATTCTTTCTGCTAGACCTATATCCTTTTGGAGAGGGACAGATGAGGATGAGCCTTCCTTTCTCTACCCTGTTGCTATGATCCCAGCAATCTACCAGCTTCATGCTGGGCTGGGAAAATGAATGAATGCAATTAGTCCTTCGGGAGTCATGGTCTTTGCATTCATATGGAGAGGCACATGTAATATATATGTAAGTTTGCTTGCCAGAATGTATGCATTTCAATGTATGTATATGTATGCATGTGCATATATATACTTGTACGTATGTATGCACTGAAGTGTGTCATTAGAAGGTGGTGTGTTGTAGGGTAGATCATGAATGTTTTGAGAGAAAAAATATCTCTGAAGATGAAATTTTTTAATTGGTGAACTCTTAAATGCTTAGAAAATTAATAGCTTTACAAACTAATGCCCAGGTCCCATCTTCTAGCTATAACCTTTTGTTTTACAATTAAAAATAATAATTAAAAAATCATGTAGAATCTATGTTTTAGTTCTTGGCCATCTTCCCATTGTGCTGTTTCTTCGCACGCTAGTAGTCGCCGGGTCAGTAGGTGGGCAGGTAGATAAGGAAGCACTCAGGCACACAAATGTAAGATGAAACAGGGCAGAGTACAGGGATACGCTTTGAGAACTCTCAGGGCTTTAATTAGAGCACCTTATTACTGCCTCTTCCTAAACCAGTCTGCCACTGGGCAGAGTACCACATTGTTGAAATATTAGACTTTAAGAAAGAGAATAAAGAAGACTGGTCATTTGGATCACCTTAGAGAAGATGCTAACAAAGATGCAACCTTTCCTGGAGAAAGCCTGAGTAGACAGCAATTTGTCCATAGCTGTGAGATGTACCTTTCTTGCTTTGGCTCACTATTTGTTTTTAAATTTTTAAAAATACAATTAGAAGTATTTTGGAACTGCGTTTTTCTTCCAATAGTCACTCTTTGCTCTGCTATCCAGTTCTGAGCATTGTTTTTTTTTAAAAAAAGTCTTTACTCTCATGATTAATGTAATCTTCCAGTGCTTGTGAATGGTGTAATTCACTGTTGAGAATAAAGGGTCCTGTTTTGTTTAAGTTTTTGTTGCACTTGTGCTTAAAATGTAGTCAGTCAGCAGCAGACCAACATAATGAAATGGAAACGTTTGGTTTAAAATAAACAGACACGTTACTGAAATTGCTTTCTGGTGGTATTTACAGTTATTGTGAGTAAGCCCTACTGTAATGTGCTTCAGCATAGCTGAATGGAAGAATAGAATCCTTCACACATTAGAAGTCTTCCTTGGACTTTTGCATTCTCCCTATTCATTGTAGTTTCTACAAACTGGATTACAGTTGAGCTCGTTTAAAACGGTGGGCATTATTTTATCGTGTGCAAACATGTAAAGTTGTCTGAAATCCTCGTTTTTAAGAAACTGAGACTAGATTGTTACATTACAAAACCACAAATTCCCACTCCCACACATTTGAAAAAATAATTTGTGTTAAAATCAAGTAATTGAAAATATATTAAAAAAGGATGCTGTTCCGCAAGGATTGAGATTGTGTTTCTTCCCTGTTCTATACCATGCCCCCATATATAATTTATTTTTTTTCATCTGGGGAAACATCCTTTGTATTTCACTGTTGACAGGTTGATGAAAATACGTTGTTAGATCTCAGTTTTATGAAAAAATGAGTTTGTTTATTTTTGATTGATGCAAAATACAGAGAAATTGTTTGGTGCCCATGTTCTGTTAACTGGTATGCTAGGAGTTTTATGGCCATTTTTCTGTCTCAGTGTGTGACCAGTAAAAATGCTGTCAAAAGAAAAAATCAGCTAACGAGAAGATACACAAGAGTCCTGTTAATTAGCAAGATCTGCTTGAATTGCTAATACCAATTTATAGCAGATTCTTCAGATTTGGCAATTTTTAGTTGGAAAGCCTTGAAAATGACAATTCTTATTGTCACTTGCATTACAATCTAGTGGAAGAATTTACCTATCCATGCTGATACATGGCATGGAGAAAAAGGATCTTAGACTGACAAACCTGTAAGTACAGTGTTAGTTAATTTTCACTTCGTTAATTTTTTTTTCCTGGCTTTAAATCAGCATATTAATTTAACAAGGAACTGTTCAACAGTAATACCTGCAGTAAAATAATTTAATTCATGTTTATCGCAGAGTAACTTTATATTTTTGTTTGTTTTCATCAGATTCTTGAAGAATCGTCTTATGTGATAGGCACCGTTTTTAGTGTTTGATGACAGTCATGAAATGGTGCTGGTGTGCAGACAAGGAGTGATTTGCTTGCGAATCATCTGGTGAGGTGAAAAACTGGAGTAGGAGACCCATTTGCTTTGACTCTGACCCGCTGCTAGAATATCTTTCTGTTCCATTCTTAAAGATAAAATTTGGCCTCGCGACATTTAAAAGGATGCATATTTTGACAATGTATTTTGTGCCATAATTAATGTTTGCTGTGTAGCATTCGCATTCTTTATTCATGCAAATAATATATTTTTTCCTCCCTGAAATTCTTTCATTTTTTTGCTTGGGGGTGGATGCTGGCCAGTGGTGGGTATATTCACATTATGTGAGTTGTTCATCAATAGAAGTTGAGTGCTGCGGTCTTTCCCGAGTGGATAGCAAAGCAGCACTACCTTTTTGCTTTTGTGGACTTCAAAGTAGTATTTTTCATATTCATATTACCATCCAGAAGAAATTCCTTCCCTCTACAGACATTCAAATCACACTGTCTTATCACACAGGGGATTGTTAAGAAATATATACACATTTTTATTATAATACTAGTACTGTATGTAGGACTTTTAATTTTACTTTTTACTTTAAATTTCATTTTAATTTTGTAAATAAATTTGAGTAACTTATGTCAGTCTGTGCCTTTGAAATGGGACCTGAATACATTCTAAATTTTTTCACCAAAACTAAACAAGAAGTACCCAATTTCTCAATGTCTAATGTTTTGTTGTTTTGGTAGTGCTGTGTAAATAATATATAGGGTTTTTTGTGTGTGTGTGTAGACAAAAGAAGTAAGTCTTTTACTTTGCTTACTGGAAGATTTGATTATGATCTTTGTAGCACGGTTACCAGTCTGTGATGCTAGTTCATCAGCGA
Source organism: Phaethon lepturus (assembly GCF_000687285.1). NCBI lineage: Eukaryota > Metazoa > Chordata > Aves > Phaethontiformes > Phaethontidae > Phaethon > Phaethon lepturus. Next base: position 49,732 of record NW_010556527.1, on the reverse strand, counting down.
TAGGTAAAGACTGCCAGCAGCTTTAAGTTGGGTCCCCTAGAATTGTTAAAAGTTGTTGCAGAGGAATTTGCTAATTAATATTGTTAATGAGCAAGTAAACCAGCAGCTGCTTTTTCTTTCTGTTGTGATTTTTTTTTACTTTAGTTGATGTCTAATCGGATTTTTTAAAATAGTTATGTATTCATACAGGCAGGGCATTTGGTGAGCAGACGTTAACAAAGTAGGAGCTATCAATCCTGCTCGCTTTCCTATTGTTTCCAGAAACGAAGGAAATAAAGAGAGACGCTGGAATTTGAAAGTATTGACCTTCTGACATGCACACAGAGCGTGGTCATTGCACTGGCACATAAAGTGCCTTAAGCCACCATAATGGCAAACTGCATTTTTGAAGTTACTGATATGAGAGCCAGCTGGATGGGGGATGGACAGCCAACATTAATTCTGCAGCTATTTGCAAGTTACCACTTTAGAGCCAGACAGCTTCACTTTTATATTCCCAAACTTACCACTTAGGAATAATGTTGCTTTGTTCGGCTTAGCCAGGGATTTGCGACTGCTACATAGACTTAGAACCGTTTGGTCCAGAGTTGTGTGGTCATTCTTCATAGAGATCTGCTTCACAGAGTAATTTCATTCATCTGGTGGTGGGGGAGGGATGAGAAACAGTGAAGGGACATTCAGATATAGCATTCTTCAAGGAAAATGCACATCCACATTAGCTAGTCACTTTCTAAAGCTTCTTAAAGATAAAGGCAGAGATTTGGATCAAGGAGTTAAAAGCCAATTCAGACCCTTGTCTTCAGACTCCATGCGATCTTCTGGATAGGATCTCCATGCACAGTGTGGAAAAGACCTAATATTTTACATCCTGCAACAGCTCTTGCCCTTGCTGCCCCGCCACCCCCGGATATTTTTTTGTTATTTGTTTACAGTTATTGCTCGAGTACACTTATACATCTTTTTGCCCTTCTCTTGGGGTTTAGTTTATTAAAAATTAGTGATCCATCACTAAGCGGGGTACAGTACCAATACTCGTGCTCTCAAAAGGGAGTGTGCGTGCCAAACCAGAAGCAATAATAGGGATACAAAAGCTGCCAAAAAGTGTGTCTCCCAATTGCTAATTAATCAGGCGAAAAAGCACCTCAGCAACTACAGTTGAATGTGGGACAGTTTATTGTAAATATTGACTAAAGAGACGTTAAGGGGGCATAGCATCTTTCTGTTTGTAGCAATGTATAATTAAAAAAAGAAGTCAACTATGTCTCAGAGGTGGTGGGGATTTCTTTTATATTGATGGAATTGTCAGTGGATAGACTTCTTTCAAAACATCTCTGCTACTTTTGAACAAAAAAAATTACCATTTTGTCTATTTTTTCTGCCTGTTTTTAAGGTGGTGGTGGTTAATAATAATATCTATAGACAATAAGCAAAGCTTTAGAAAAGATATTTTAAAAACCTCATATCTTCAGTACTGGGTTGCAAGGTATGGGAGAAAAAGAACCATTACTGTGAATATCTGGTATCCAAAGCTGCCAATCACTTTTGGCACAGCTCCCATCATGGTCGCTGTGCCCATAATTAAATGCCTGTCATTAGTGTATTTTTCCATAACATTTACAATGGAAAAGGCAAGGGGTCCTTGCAGAGCTATGGCTGTCAGGGGAACAATAAAAACTAATTACACACTCTGCTGTCACCATTGTCAGCTCCGCTTTTGGGGGGAAAGAACATGGAAAGTGTGTGCCTAATAATTATATATATAAAATTATATATATACAATACCCAATTGGGGAAACTCAGTCATAGTGAACTGACATTACTTGGAAGTTTATTATTCCTGCATTCAAAAGATCTTAATTCTAGGGTTGTATTTTCCCTTCACTTACGCCTAAGTTGCATGCACTTTTTTTTCCCTTTGCATTTCAGTCACTTTTGCCCTTCTCTCTTTCTTTCTGTCTCGCACACTTCCTGGTGAACTGAGCTTTCCAATAAAATTGCTGTGATCAAAGCAGGTGTTTGCCTGCATTTATTAAGTGGGGGCAAATCATCTTACCCTTTGTATGCTTTTGCTTGTGTCCTGCACAGAAAACTGGATTAAAAAAAAGCTGAATGAAAGCAGCTAGTTTGCATATTCACCTTTTTTCTGTTTTCAGCCCATGGTGTGCAGGTCATCTTCAGTGAAATTAGGTTAAGATTTTGGAATACTGTAGTAGAGGCTTTGGTGAAATGTGTGCCAGTTCTCTTTATCAATGTGCAAATATTTCCAGATGTAAGCATAAGTGCATAATTGCAGAGCGAGTTATCTTGAATGCTGTCCTTAAAGACATTGAAAGAGTGGAGTTGTGCCTTCACACTAATATTTACTAGCTTTTTTGTAGCCTATAAAATGAGTAATTTATTTAAGCAGATTTTTTAGCCCACTGATATAAAAAAGAACCAGAGTCTTGAATATATTTAGGCACTGAGAGTTGCAGATGGGAGCCATGTGGGATTTTTGAGATTGCTTGGTGCCTAACTGTCTTAGATTTTACTTCTGCTTTTTTAGACCGATAGATTCTTAAATACCTTTCAAAAAATGGTCCCTAAAGCTGATTAAGGAAGGTAGTTTAAATAAATATGCTGGTTTTTAAAAGGTGCTGAAGTCGATAGGAGCTGATGGGTACTAATGGGAAATGGAAGTCTGACTATGTATTTGAATTGTATGCCTCGATAGGTACTACAGGATCTAATGCTGTTTTTTTTGGTTTTTTTTTTTTCAATACACCACCTTGTGATGCTTTTTTACTGCAGTATTTTCAGCAGTGTTCAGATCCTACTCTATTGAAGTACAAAGATTCTCCCAGTGCTTTGGGTGGGAGTTGATTTAGGTCCTGTATTGATGATTTTATGGTGTAGTTCATGAATAAGAGTTTCAGTAGTTAGGCTTGTCAATTTTTGTGAGGCCACGAAATCTCTGTGAATCAAATCTAGTGAGAGGGCACAGCAAGCATGGGACAGTATATCCCTCGAGTATTTGCCTGGTTGGGTCCAAGTAAGTTCTAGACTGAGATTTTTTGAACAGTTTTTGCAGAGTTGGGACCTTCACCTTTGGGGACTGAAAAGGGTAAAAGTGAACCTGGTAGAATGAGTAGTTGCTTTGACATCAGCAGTTTCAAAAATGAGAGTTGGCTTACACATGATTAGCAGATAAGCGTTAGTGAAACTCTGAGGTGGTGTATGCCGTTCTACAGTGGAGGGGAATTTGGTGTGTGCCAGAAACAATAATTAATTTAAGATCATGAAGGTAAAATTAGTCAGATATAGTAGTACACTACTGGGATACAGGTTATGTATTTTCAAAGCACTATATGCAACATACTGCTGTCTTCTAGATAACATATTCCTTAAAGACCAGATGGATCTTGTGAATGCCCAAATAGGATAGAATTGTTTCCTCACTGAAATAAAAAATTAAAACATCGTATTCAGGAAAGATGTATCTTTTTTCCAGAAAACAGAACAATAGTCTTCTACAAAACAGAAGTTTTGTTGGAGAATGCTACTTCTCCTTGCAAATGTAAACTCTTTAATGTATGAAACACATAATTTATTACCTGTTTACCAAAATGGTGAGCAGAGATTCTTGTTGTGTGGCTTGTCACTGTGTTTTGAGGCTGCTGGGAGAATGAGAAAGCAATTTTTCTTGAAGGAATTTCATTTAATGGAGTACCAAGTATTACATTTTTCTTGATTTCCAGTGCACCTGCTGATGTCTAGTGGCTAGTGGCTTCCTCAGTGTAATGAGAGGAAGACACATCTTTCAGTAAATGTGGCATATGTTTAATTTGAGAAGACAGATGTTGATGAAATAAACTTTTCCTTAAAATCAAGTCTCGTGAAAAAATCAAGTTCTAATTCTAAAACTGTATCCGTTGTGCATACATTAGAAATTTGATCATGTTTTGTAGTCTCTGTGTTGGTAGATTCAGTTTTAAGACTTTGGGCCCAGTTTAATGTTACTTGTATGTATTTGTAGTGAGTTGCCTTCAAGGTTCCCAGAAATCTTTGAAAATATTCTGTGAAGTTGATTTTTTAAATATATTTCAAAAATGTCCTGTGAATGTTTAATAGCTTTTTGTGTTGAATTCACAAATGCTGTAAAGGAATATATACAAAAATTTATGGAAGAACTTAGATCTTAAAACTGTCCTCAGACAAATTACCATTGCAAAAAATGCTAGGAACACTTCCTGCAGAGAACGTGATCATTTTGTAACACACTTAATAGCATAATCCTCACTTAAAAACATGAAATATAAATCAATCTCTCAAAAGTTGTATTGGAAGATAGGAACTTCACTAGCACTGATGTACATTTGTTGAGGGTTTTGAGAGTATAAAGAGATTCTTCATTAAAATAAAAAGAAAATAAAAAGTTGTTATTTGCAGTATCTTTAATCAAGGTGGTATGAAATTTCTCATTAAGGTTAAGATTCACATTATCATAACAAGTGACAGTGTGGGTGAAGAAGAAAAATTAATTAGAGAGGTAGATCTTAGTTGTTTCTCATTATATCATGGCTATTCACTGCATTCAAATTCCAAGCAATCCCTTTCTCTGTATGTCAATTATATAAAACTTACTTGCAAAGAACATTTTATGAAAAGAATCTTCGTATTCACTGTTTCTACTCTGAAGCGCTGTATTTAGCTTTAAAAAAAGTTTTTTAGTGATTTACAGCATCACTTTAATATTACTTTTTCAGACCTTGTCTCTGACTTAACTACATTTTATAGCTTACTGTAAAAAGAAATCTCCGTTTTCCATTTTTCATACTAGCTGTCTTGATTTAGTGCTGATATAATGGCCTTCTTCAGAACAAAGCATTTGGAAGAGTTTCATAAGCACTTTATTTTAGGTGTAGAGTTTGGAGCTAATATATTATTACTGATGAAAGCAATTTTGCCTTTGTAACTTCTGTGAGTAAATCAGACCATTGCAGTGCCCAATTAGGACTTTGGTACTGTTTTTTTTCCTTCAGGGGAAAATCAGAGGGATGATTGCATCTTCTTTATGTTTGTGTGGTTATTTTCTTCATAAAACTAGTACAGTGCATGCCTACTTGATTTTTAGGTTAGAATTAGTATCAGGTAGGTTTAACCCAAAATTCCTGAATTATCTGTTTACTTTCATATTCAGCTCTTAAGACAAAATGTCACCTGCTTTCCACTCTGAAATGAAAATGTCAGAGACAAAGCAAGTCTTGATAGTCTCCTAGTCCCAAAAGTACAGTAATGTACCCAGGTAAAAAAGTTCTGTGGGTTTCAGTAAAATGTGCTAGAGAAATGTGCTAGAGATTAGTACTGTTATCTGTGATTCTTCTTAGGGATGGTATTCTTAATGGTTTTGGTCTGAGAAACATTCCCACCTTTGAGAAGGAAAATACCGAGGTGTTTTTTTTTTTTTTTTTTTTTTCTTAGATAAAGTCATAGGTTTTAAAGAGAACTTTTCCTGCACTCGCTACTTACTGTGGTCCACGTCACTGCAGTAATATTCTTATTTAAATAATATGTCAAAAGAAAGAATAGTGTTTACAAAAATATGGCTTGCCAGTTGAGAAATAATTTGATTAATACAGACAATCCTAATTTATGATAATATGGGGTTACTAATTACCTTTTTCTGCAGTATTCTGTAATAAGTGATTGGGAATAGACTGTAAGTAGTACTCTGCAATATTTATCTAATGAACAGAGGGTAGAAGAAACAGCGTGTTAAGATACTCTGACCAGATGCTGTGCTACATTTGCATGAAATTCCCACTGAGTTTACTGAATCACTGTGGATGTTATTTTATTTTTTTAAGTTGCAGTAATAGAAGAGAATGAGGTAAGTATTAACTGTTCAGTCAACAGTACTTCACTGTGCCTCGTTCTCTTTTATTCCTCTCCAAATTTCAAAAGCATTATTAGTAATGCCTAATAATTAAATCTCTCTGAGAAGATTTATCATGTGTTTTCATTACCACTTCTGCAAAGCCAACATTTTGCTTGTTGTTTACTGGATGTTTTTTCATGTTCAGGACTTTGGTTCCATCTTTGCTACTGTGTCTGCCATGGTTACAGATTTATTTTGTTTATATTAAAGCTTAGTTATCTATATATTGATTAAAATTCTCACCCTGCATATGGAGTTAGGAGAAGGCAATATAAAAGATGGGTAAGAGAAATTTGTTACAAACTGATTTTGCTGTAAAGGAGCCTGTACTTATTTCCTTAGAACCGGGAAGCCTCGTAACTATTCTTTTGAACTCTGTTTTGAAAACAAGCGTTTCTCAGTTACTCAGGAGTCTTACTTCTGCTGCAGATGTGTTTGTGTCTTCCTTTAATTGTACTGGTTCTTTCTACCTATCTTTCGGTGCTTATAAGCTTTCCTGCATTCCATTAAAGTGAGAGGAGTGGAATGGAAAGCTATTGGGAATCCCATTTGATGTTATCAAATTTTAAAAATCAAACAAATGCCATGATGATAAGGCAACATTCTCAAACAATCAAAACTCAATGCATCTGAAAATGGAATATGTGAGGTGGAAATGTGCCTCTGTTCTGCTGTTGCATGCCCTTTAACCCCAGGGCTGACATAAAATGTGTATTTCAAAAGATCCTGACACATCTGAAGCTAAAGCTGTAATTTTTCCTGTTTTAACAGTGGTTTGTCAGACTCTTTGACTCAAAACTTTCAGTGGAGTCTAACATGAGAAAGCATGTTCAGACAGGATGCCAACCACTCTAAACAAAAAAATAATGCAGCTGCCTTTCAGTTTGAACAGGTAAACGATGATTGTCAATCCAGTTGTATTTCACTGTCAGAAACGTGGTTGGGAGGGGTTTTCTTTTTGTATAATGTGGATGGTTATAGGGAGGAAGGGAAGAAGCTGAAGAAGAAGGGGGGAAGGTTCTACAACTGACAACCTTAGTTTTTCACCAGGATACTTGTTCTGATTTTGTTGGTTTTGCTGCAATTTTGCAAGCTTCTGGAAATAGATGAATGCTTCTACAGAAGCATGATTGCAATGCAAAAAGGAAAAAAAATCCTGATATTTTAATTAGAAAAATATTTCTTTAGAAGCATTTAATTGTACTTCCATTATGTGTGAGGTCATCCATTTTGAGGGGCAAGTAATTACATCTTGCATATGACTTAGGTCCTTCACATGAAAAATGTCAGTTCTTAACCCTTTTTCTATTTTGTTCTCTCGATAAACTGAAAGTGTGTCTTACACTTACGGCTTTTAAATATCAGAAGGTTGTATCTGTGCAAAAAGGTGCATTGCTGTGATCTATGGTCTTGCTGTCATCTGTGGTCATGCTGTGACCTAGGTGTTGCAAAGCGAACGAGAGCTTTAGATACTTGATGAGGTGTTTTCTTCGCATACTTTGTATGCTTGGGTCACTTTAAATGGGTTTGCATATAGTAGCTGTCTTGATGTGTGATTTTCAAACTTCGCTAATCAGCTTTAGGAGAAAAACTACTTGCGTAATTATAAGTGGCTGATTACTCTTCAAACATAAGTTGTGGTATTGTTCAGTGTCTTCAATACCTTTCCTGTCCCCTTTCCCTTTTCCTTTTTTATTTTTGTTCTGTGACCATGAGCACTTGCAAGAAAAACATATTTTTGGTTGTAATATGTTTATCCCCTTATTTTTACCTTGTTAGAATAAAATCGAGTAAGATTTCAGGGTTCCCGACTAGTGCGTTCCGCTTGGAAGGAGCCATGAAACAGTGGCTTCAAACTGCAGTAAATATTGACTGGGTCTCCGAGCTGGGCCTTGCTCAAAGCTTACTCTGAAGACTTGAAAGGCTCCTATTGTTCTTTCTCAGTCAGCACTCCATAGCCAAGGCTGAAGTATGCATGTGTTAGGAGAAGAAAGGAAGTGGGGGAAATTAAAGAGCGAACATAGCTGAACGCCTAACTGCTCAGTGCAGAGGAGAGGGAAGCCTCCAACAAAAAAGGGACAAGGACTTGCTGCGGATTGCAAAAAGCTTTGCAGAAGTGGAGTGACCAACATCATCCACCCTCTTCTGTGTAAGATACTAGATGAACGTAGCCTGAGCATCATGTACGTAGGATGTGGGAAGGGGTACCAACTTTTTCCTTCAGGGGACAGTTCCTGCCAAGGATTCTGCAATCCTTTGTGAACAGGTAGGTGAAGAAGGTGGATTCTTGGGCAACTCTCTCTCTCTCTCTCTCTCTCTCTCTCTGTTTGAGGCTTTAATCAGAGCAGCAAATGGATGAAGTATTTTGGAGAGTTTAACCACTGTTCTGTTCCGTGTAGCTGTTGTCTTGGCTGTACAGATGGAAGACAAGATGCAGAGGATGTAGTTTAATTAGGCCAACACTTTTTATTAATTCATTTGGGAACACAGCTTGTCAATAAAACACAGACTGCTTTCCTTGGCCAGTCCATCCTCATTGGAGAAGCTTCTGCCAGCCAGTGCTGGGAGGATGACAGACCATTGCTCTAAGGTGGGATGGGATCTGTCTCATCTGTTCGTACCCTCCTGTCCCCTTTCTATTTTCCTTAGGAGTGTTTTTTCCTAAGTTCCTTTGAAATTCTCACTTGCCAGGATATTTCATCTCTCTATAGGATGAGTAATTGTGTTGACTGAGCAGATGATAGAGCCTTGTACACTGCATTCACCTGAACCGAATCTCTGTATGCATATAGATCCCTGACTTGCTGTGATGAAAGTGGAATTCATCTCACCAGGCTTCCTAGCTCCCTTCCTGCCCAAGAAAAGCTTTCAAAGAAAAATATGATTAGCATTGTACCTGCTGCCAGTCTTAAAAAAAAATTATTTTTACTTCTAGATAGGTGCTCCTTGAATGTGATGAGAGAGATGTGTCTCACACATTTCACAATGGTCAGCTGTCCTCCTCCCTTTCTGTTTTGTCTCAGTTATGTTCTCCATTCCCTTCTGTCCTCCAGTCTAGTTGATATAATGAAACTTCAAAGGACCCATGACCTCCTTTTCTTCCTACTTGCAAGACAAAGCCTTGCTCTCTGCGTTCAAGATTACGGAAATAACAGTGTACCTATCTCATTATTGTAAAGCATATTGGGATATTTTGAATATGAAAGGGTCTGCATAAAAGCAAATTCTCTTTACTCTCAGATGGGAATAGGATTGTCTTGTTACTGCACTGGTTCTTTATCTAGGAAGGAGAAGTGCTTGGCACCACGCTAATAATAATGAGTTTGCACTGTGCTTTGCTTGCACCGTCTAAGCACCACTTTAGCAGGAAGAAACCCAGTCGTCAAGGGTGGGGTAGGAGAAGTTGAAACAAGGATGGGAATTACCTGAAATATGAATATACTAGTGATAAGAAACTTCAAGTACAGTGTGTAATAGCAATAGCAAAAGCATTGTTTTTCCAGCTTCTAGAGAGCAGTACTATTTCAAAGCTAGAAAGAACGACTTTTGAAAATAGGTAACACATTATAATAAATTGCTGTGGAGCAATGTGATTGAATTTTAGTTAACCAGGATTTTAATTTCACTACAGAACAGTTGATTTTGTGTGTGGAATACTTAAGGATATAAAATCTGTTAGGTTGAGGTAGATTTCTTCACCCCCACCCCACAAACATTTTTTTCCTTTTTTTTCCCCCTAATGAGCAGAATGCTCTATGTAAATATTGTATGCTGATTGCCAGATCCTGTTCAAGTTCCTTTATCTGTTCTGAAGATAGAAGTGGGTAGTTGAGGCATTTGTAGTTATGATACAGAAGAGGAAGGTTTATGTTTTTTTTTTTTTTCCTGTAGTGAATCCATTTTCCTTTGAACTAGGGTTTTAAACACATAACAGATTTACATCTTGTTAGTTTTCCAGTTTTAACCATTACTTATGTTTCCTTCTGTCTTGGAGCTTAAACCAACAGCTGGAAAATATATTTTACTGAAAACCACTGCAACACAAACACCAACTTGAAAAAGTTAAACGTCATTGGAAAGAATTTTTGTGTATGCCTTGAATGCAAAGTGACTTTCAATAAAGCCAGTATAAAGAAAAAAGTAACCAGACTCTTGTCTGGGCTACTTTTCTTTTCTTTCCTTTTTTAATATCCTTTTCAATTGTGTGCATGCCACCCTTCCTTACGTAACACAACTATTTTAATATTATGATTGATATTTTACAGACAGAGTTCAAGAGTTACTGCTTCTGCAACAATCGGAACACTTTTCTGTTATGAGCCATAAGATTTTTATTTGAACCTTAAAGCATGTGCATACGAGATAGTACAAAATGCCTGCATTTTGGAAGGGTTTGTTGTTCAGACTGGAAAACAACATATTGTTGTACAAATTATCGCTCTTCTACTTTTAAAATCTAGTGTAGAGTTGTTTCTTTGTACTTGCCAGATGGACTGTTCATGATGACACTCATTTTGAATTGACTGGCTTTTATTAAAAAAGAATGACCAATCAGAATTGTAATGTATTTGTGCTCTTTTTCTTCAATCTGATGCTAAAAAAAACCCAAAATTGTGTAACTTCACTACTGCAGATGATATTTCAACTGTAACCATGAGTTAAGTCTTGGTAGAAGTACGGTCTTAGTTTTTTTGTCTCTGTAATGCTACGTTTGCCTGACAACTCCATAATGCAGCTTTATTTTGTATGCTAACATTCTAACCAGCTGTTTTCCCATTTTAGAAGAAGTCAGTTTGAGAAAGCTAGCTGTTGGTCCTTACCACTGTGCACTGAGTTGCATTTGTTGTCTTCAAACTTTTTTGGTTCTTTTATTTTGTAAACACTTATGTGAATTTCAAATGAGTATGATAACTGTACCATATTAATGCAAAACAGTTTCCTTCATTAGCAGTCATGCCCACTGTTTCTCTTAAATGTTCTACATGTATCTTTTCTGTTCTACAGTAACAAAATTTTATGATGGACAAATATTATCACAAAATTGAATGGGTTTATTGCAATCTTTTTTTTTTCCTAAATCTAATTCTGCCAGTGTTTTCTTAAAATAACTTAAAGAATTGAACTGCTTCTGGCCCAAACATTTTAATTTCTGCAACACTCTTTTCAAGAGGAGTGTTTTATTTTACAATCGGAGTCTGCAAAAAACAAACCAAAATCATATGAAGTCCCGTTAGGCATGTCTCTGTGATCACTGAAGCAATGGATACGGGGGCAGGTGGCAACACAGAGTTACATTGCCTAGCGCACTGCTACCATTTACATTTTTCACATCTAAAAAGACCTGCTTGAGAATAAAGGGAAGAAAAAGTCGTCATCTGTGCAGGTACTGATTTTCAGTTCAGCTTCACTGTAATCAGTTTCCCCGTTTGATTGGTACGGCCCATTTCCTATGGCACTGTGGCCTTTCGATAAATTAATTGAAATCATAAAACATGATAAAGAGCTGTTCTCCTAGAGCACAGGGTTTGCGCCCAGCCGGTCCATTGCTTTAGGTAGATTAATCACGGATGTGCACGACCGCCTAACTGAACACAGTTCATGTGTCTCTGCCTCTGTGTTTCAGATTCAGAAAGGAGTTGAATTTTATGTTCTTCTATATTTGTCAGATTCTGCATTGACTTGTTCATTTGTGACTAACAAGAAATGTAAAACTGAAGTTTAGCAGAACTAAACTTGACTTGATCAGTCAGAAACAATAACAAACAATAATACTGTAATTGGTCAACATAATTCTTGACAGTCCGATAATGGGTTTCATTGCTATATTTTAATTGTAATGAGAAGATAATTTAGGACATGAAATTTTGGACTGTTATACAGGTGTATATTTTTGTATGATATGTTTCAGTTTTTCTTGGGAAGGATTACTGGAATTGCTTTTGCCCACACTGAGGATATGTGTATATATCCTATATGTATGCTTCATATTGCTATTACAAAAAACAGTTGTTACTTACACCAATGAAGTAAAACCAGTTCTTACCAAACTATTATGCTTAAGCCAGTTTCCTTCTACTTTTTTATATTCTTTAGATTTGTGTGTATGCCTTACTTCCTTATTTCTCATCTAACATAACAGTTTTAGTATTATGATTGGCATTTTACAGCCAGGAAGATTCAGGATGCATTAATGAAAGTTCTTTCTGAAGCATTAAAATTTGCTTCTTTATAGTATAGCATCCACAACATGCACAGGCATTTACTTTTGCATAATTACCTATCCTGTTGCAAAGTATTAGAATGGCTGGACCAGACAGGGCATAACAAAGTATGAACCCAGTGGGTTCCTGAGGGTCTGCATTGCAATTTATAGTCTCTTACCTGAACTGAAAGTTCAGAGCAACATAGTTTTCTGTTATTTTTGTAAACAGAACATGAAGATACTTACTTCATCTCTGTGGATGTTAGATACAAGCCCAAATCATCCTTAAAAAGGAAATGCCTAGAGAGAATACTCACTGGTTTCATGCAAGGATTCTTGCTAAAAGCTGCAGTAACTCTGGCTTGTGGAATATAAAAAATCAGCGCATGTTTTACAATGATCTGTGCAGGTTGCAGCAGATAAGTTTCATGATATCTGATCTAGCACGCTGCCTTAATGGAGAATAAAGAAAATGATGCAGACTTACATATGTACATTTATGCGTGAGAATTACTCTTATTGGTCACATTATTGAAAAAAACGTCCTGAAATTCTGGTCTGATACCTGTAAAAATACTTCTAACATGTCATATAAGTGCCTCTTTGATCAGGCATCTCTCTGAAGTACAGGGACATTGCATCGTTTTAGAAAGTATGAAATTGTGGAGGGCTGATTCGTATTAAGATATTGTGACGTTTGTGCTTAAAATAGTGTAAAGAAACTTATAATAGGCTCTGTCATGACTAGTCAAGAAACAGGTGAAGTGATTTGATTTTTCAACCTGGTCTTTTACTTGAGCAGTCAACTTCTGATATACTGGGGGAAAAATACTCTTTTCAGAGATGGATTTTGCAAATATATTACTTCAAAATACAAAATTTATAATTTTTAGCTAGAGAACTGATGTATCATTTTTATCCTTAGGGCCTTGGATGATGAATTACATTAATTCATAGTATTTAAAAAAACCCAAACACATGTAATTGCTTTCAGCTTTATTAATGCAGAATTCTAGAATTCTGGCCTCTAGAATATTTTTTAAAACCCTGTTTTAAGTTATAGCAGTTTCTGAAGCTATGCAAATTTCATGTTCAACTTCAGCTTTGAGTGTATTTTTGTACTAAAATGCAGGAATTAACGAGCTCATACTCTTCATTTTCCACAGCTTCTGTTTTCCAGATAGGTGTTCAGTAATGCCTTTTCAACAGCTTGTCTAAATAATTGCTGAAATGAGAGAAAGCTTTCACTTACTTGGTGAATTATAAAACACACACACAAAAATCCTTGCACTTTGGAAGGGTTAAAGCTTTTCATGAAGGTTAATAGAAAATAAAGAAGTGTAGCAATGTAGTGTTTGTTTGAAGAATTTGAGCCAAGGTGTCTATTTATCTCTAATGGAGGATGACAACGAAGGATTTAAGAAGTCATCCCACTTATTGTCTCCAACACAAAAACCTTCCGCCTGCATCTTTCATCTTGCTTCACCACTTCTGAAGCAATGGGCAAACTGCTGAATTTTTATTAATCAGCTTAACCTAATGAGATGAAAAGACCTTTTCAGAATTACAGAGGGAGAGATACGCACATACAGAGAAAATTATTTTTGAATGCTTTCACATCTAGAAATTTTCTTCATAACAGCTGGGAAAAGGCAGACCTCGGTTCTGCTTCTGGCTCCCTCACCTGCCTTCCTCATTTCTCTTTCCTGCCTAATTTTTGGTCTTCTGTAAGCATGTCTTCATGAGGTGTTCCCCCCTTCCCCACCCCTCAGGAACAAGTAAAAGGAAGACTTAATGAGGGTTTGGGGTGGGGAGACCTTTGGGAACTGAGGCAAGAAAGCCTAAGCTGATAAAACGTGACTCTTCTGATGGGGGCCCTGTTTGGATAACTTGCCTCTTCTAAATTCTTCTTTTCCCTTCCCTCCCTCCCCCTCAGCTCCCTCTCCTTTTTTCTCTCTTGTCAAGCCCACTTCATAAACGGTAGCAGCTGGAGATCTTTTTAGTGGCATTCAGGGATTACTGCCCTTCAGGATTTTAATAAGCCCCACTGCCTGAAATGCCTGTGAGGGTGCTCTCTGAGACAATTACCATTCAGGGCCGGGATTGAGAGCCCTTCATGGCCCAGATGGCCAAGGGGCTGCACACGGGCAGATAGCATTCCCCAAACAACAGATCACTGGAGCAAAGAGAGAGTGTTGTGGGGTGTTTTTGTGGTTGGATGGGATGAGGAGTGGGGAGAGGCAGAAAAGGAAGTGAGTAAGGGGGTTCTGTCACTTTGCAGCTAATCAAAGCTGCTCATCAAAGTTTGCTCATCCCCCTATACATAACTGGATTTAAACTGTGACCTCTTAAGGACTGCAATTTGAGGTTACATATCCTTATTCACTCTTAGGCAGATGCACTTTGTAATTTAAAAACACAATACCCCTGATGATGAGGAATATTTCTTAGCTGCCCTCACAGGAAGAAATAACCTGCAAAGGGCTAGAACGAGATCTCTTCTTTAGAGGGAACAAGAGGACAAAAATTGCAGGCAGAACTAATTGGTAGCTGTAGATATCTGGGACAGTCTGGAAAGTCTGGAAAATACAGCTGATTAACAGAGGGCAAATGTTTAGCCAGGAGTTGCTCATTTGGATTTACTTTTACCTGCAGTATGGCATGGCTTATAGGTGAAGCACATGGAAATGAGCTGAAAACGCTTTCCTTGGATGAGATTTTAGCCACTGAAATAAGGGAAGTGCAGGTTTTAGGAGAGAAAGTTTGGAGTTGTCTTTGCAAGGAGCACACCTTAGTGGCTTATGTGCTTGCAAAGCTAGTTTCAGTACAGCCAGAGCTTTTTGGTCTTGCAGTCCTATGGAAGAAATGGGAAATGTGGCTTATTAGCTGAACAGCTGTTCTCTGTCTGGATGGACAGACATTAATTTTTTAATCCTTGGACCACCTGATGGCAGAAAAAACAATTTCTGCCTCTTCACATTAAAGTTAATATTTGTGATATAGAGCTCAGTTGCTGCCCATTTGCTTTTGACTTCTGCAATAAATACTTCATTCTCTTAAATCATATTTAATAAGAAAATAAAATGCATCATGTCATAAAGGAGAGAAATTGCCTTAAATAAAAAGCATACAGCTGGACTGTCTTACGGATGAATAGTTTGGATGAATGGGACTAATTCTGGAGTTATTGATCTTGAGGTTTCTTCTCCCATACCCCAGTAAGCTGTAGCAAGTTAATTTGTGGAACGGCTGAAACTCCAATTCAAACTTTAAAAAGAGTATTTGATTGCTTTCCAAGAAAAATAATGGATATGAATTGGTGGTAGAATTTTGCATGCTGATAATGTGTATGTAAACGGCTCTGCTTCATAAATGGTTGATTTCAAAGAATCACACCAAATTAAAGTAGGATGATAATTTCTTACTCTAGAACTTGTTGCGATGGCTGGGGCACAGAGATAGGTCCTCCTGTTTGTTTACTGAACTCTTCCTTCTTCCTCTGAATATTCAGACTTCTCAAGTAGAGCGGCTGTGTTGAGGGATACTTCTGTGGTTAATAAATCATATGTCACAGAAATAGTAATACAGGAAGACAGTTCACCTGAAGATGATGTTTCATTAGTCCCTTTCAAACTGATAGTAATGATTGCTTGGATATTCTCCCATTATGAAACTGAACAATCAGCTTTTTTTCTCTCCTGCAGTCCCATCAGACCCTTTTTTCCTCTGCACTTAAGTATTACTAGGATAACAAAATTAAAAAGAAATAAAATGTTCAGGAATCAGAGAGGACTTGACTTTCGTAGTGGATGCAGATTGCTGACATGTTAACAACTCTGGTATCAATGGCCAAGTGAGCCAGACACTGCAATGCTTGTAGCTGTTTCCAAGTGTTACAGGTATTAAAACAAATTCTGGGTGCCTTACTTTTTTGAGTAGACTCATTGAAATAATTGGGATAATCATAAAGTGGATATGGTGAGGAAAATTTGTGTAGTTTTAAGAAATAATACCATTTTATATATTATCTTTTGAGTCCTCAAATCCAATTTGTGTGAGAGACAGCATTATAAATTAGAACAATTTATTTAACATTGAACCTTGAGTCTTCTGTTCAATTTGAATTGATAAGATTGGAAAACTTCAGCTAGAGATTGCTTCTGTCTATAAAAACAGTCCTTCAAACTGTCTGCTGTACGGTCTGATACTTCCAAGAACATCTAGCATATGTACTGCTGCATTTCAGCTATGGGTTGCAGGATGTGTCATTTCATGCTGGAACATCTAGGCTTTTATTTTGATACTAGATAAACGTGTAATGTTACATGTAATAGCCATTGTGCTCTGCAGGGACATTGTTGTGATTCACTGGTTATCCTAGAATTGCGTGAATGTAGGACTGGACTAACTGTCATGATGAAGGAAGCTAAAACTTTAGATAGGATGTGCAGAACTATTTAGAATAATGGTACAGTGTTTCTATGTGTCAATGTAACATTAAAATTGCTTTATGGGTTCTTGGTTTTGATTATCATTTTGGATCATTTCAAGATACTTCTGGTTTCTGATATGTGTGATTTATGCCAGGGATGGTGTATTTTCAGAAGGACTTCTGGTCTGTAAGTTAGTGTCATGTGCATCCCCTCACCTCTGAGCATTGCTTCAATGTCCAAATACTGATCAAAATTAATATTTAAGCTCCTATGTGATATTTCCTATATAAGACCTATGATTCCTTAGACCATGTTCAACATCCAGGTTCTTTCTCCATGTTCAAGGTTTTGCCAAATTGTTTTGGTCTCATTTTTTCCCAATACTAGGATGGGACTAATTTTTAATACCATTAAGAGATTAATCTCTCACTCGCTGTCTTCTATCAGGTTTCTTTGTTAATAGCAAAGAATGCTAGAGATACATGCAAAGACAGGACTTTAAAAACAGACACCATATCTAAAGGCCTATTTGTAACATATAAAAGCATATAGTACTGGAATATTTTTATTCCCTTTCCCCCATCTTCCAGCATGATGTGTCTGATTTTAGCCTTTTCAGATTTTTTTATTTCAGTGTCAGCAGCCAGTGTATATGCTGTAATTTACCTGACAGTGTCTACTGCTGCCAGGTCTAGAAGCCTGATGGAGTCATGCAACAGCATTATAGTGCTTGTCATTCTAAATGTCATGGGCATTTAGCTAAGGGCTCCTACAGCCTGAATGCATTCTCTCCAGTTTTTATTTTAAAAAAGGTACAACCCTTACTTAGAGTTTATGCGTTTTTCCTACTTAATAATATATGCCATGAAGTAATTATTGGATCCTAGTATCATAAAGGCAGGTGTGTAAAAAATTATTTTCCTTTAATTTATCAACAGTGTTGACCATCCTTCTGTGTGTTTTGCATTCCTGAATAGTTGCAGAAATCACTGTGGAAATACTTCTAATAAGCTTAGCTCAGCTGGATAAAATAAAAACAGTTAAAAGGTGGTCAATAGACCATTACTATAATCTGTAGGTACTATTTATAAACTTAACCAGCAATTTTGAATCTCCTTCTAGTGGAAGTACTAGTTTAAAATCCAAGTAAATTATTTTATTAACATGTATTTCCTTCAACAATTGTTCTGTTAACTACAGATTCACATTCTGTAAGTGATAAAATATTAAGTAATTCCACTTAAAAACTTCTAAAATTTTGGACTTCTGTCTCTTGTCTTCAATGAAGTCTGTGGTTTTAGATTTCTGTTAATGGTGGTCCTATCTAAATGTGTCCATGAGGACATCCAGACCATGCTGTTCAAAGTGCTGTCCCCACAAGGCAATCTGAGACACCGTAAATGGGCAATGTTTTTAGGCATCCATTAGTGATGATGATGATAGTGTCAGTCTCGGTATGTGAGAATATTAAGGCAGTCCTAAAAATATAGTGAAATTCAGTTTCCCATTTGTATATTAGGGTGGATTTGTTAAATTAGCACTGTTTTTTCCACTTTATGAATTAAACCTCATGAAAAAATGAGGAAAATAATTTTTAATGACATGTACAAAGATGGGGGAAAAATTGTTTCAAAGAATTCATCAATGTGCTCTGGTAACCAGTCGGGCCCTTGGTATTGGGTCTGGTTTTATGCATCAGTGAACAAAAGGCACTTAGTTGGTGTTTATTCAATCCAAATGTCCCAAACAGTAAACAGGAATAAAAGTGTTCAGAAGTGTCTGCACGTCATTTCCCCACAACTTGCCATGACTCCCTGGCGCTTCTGGTGTTGTCAGATTATTAGTCTGTGAAGGAAGAGATAAAGCATTTCCTTGTATTGAATTTGAGCACGCTCTGTGCTTTGAGCTGAATGAAATATTAAAGGCCGTTTGCGATCTCACAGATGAGTAGGGCAGGCAAACTTTCGCACGCACATGGAAGCCGGGGTGGGGAGTGGATTGAAGTAGAGGCATACATAGATTCCCAAAATGAGGAGATTTGTTCATGGTTGCTGGTAGTATTTCCCTCCCACATACAAGGACTCTTCCACCCACATGGTTTTCAGTGACTACTTTTAATTATTTTTATAAGCATCTCTGGACCATATGTACTTGTTAATCCTTATGTTGACTGTGGCTCCTTAAACTATTTCATAAACACAGTAAACATCACTAATTGTAACGAACTCTCCCAGTCTAGCATTCCTGAAACTGTGGAACCTGCACGACACGCTTCTGCAAATGAGAGGGTGTGGATGTACTGCTCTCATTTTCATCAATAGAACAGATTAATTACAGTTGTGAAGGACAGCCATAAATTATAGAGTCCACTTGGGAAAGTACAATACTTTGGGATACTGTGGGGTGGTTAAAATGTAAAGGCTTGAGCGTACTATCCATCTTTATTCCTCACTTTTTGTAAATATGTCTACTTTGTATACACGCTTACATAATAGCATACTACGATTAGATATATAGCAAAGATGGTCAGAGAAGGATTTGTGTAGTGTTGACTAATGTTCTTAATACTGTATAATGCTACACAAATGGTAATTGTCCTATAGAGGCATGTTGTCCATGGCAATCCTTCTTGATTAAAATTACCTTACAAGTTGGCTCACTGCGGAGACCTTTCATCCCATGGATGGCTGGTTTTACAAGTTTGGCCTTATCTGTCAGCCTGCCTGTGTGGAACCAAACTGAAATGTATCTATATTACTTAATGAGAAACTTTGTCTTAACTGTAGAGAAGTCTCCCACTATGAGGCTGTCAGCTACCTAAGCCCTAAAATCCATGATAATTACCGTGTCTATAAAATGCCCCTCATTATGGTACATAAAATGCTTGGCTGCAAAGAACTGCTGTGTGAAGATTGTGTGCTGCATACCAGTCAGCATAAAATAAAACTCCAGGGTAAAAAAATAAATAAATAGACATTATACTTGGTTTCATTTGCACATTTTTTGATGAAGGAGATTTCCAAGTTGTCTGGCAGTGGTACAGCAACAATTTCATGCATGCAGTCTTCACCACAGTGGAACTTAGTGGCACTCCTATAGTCCACTGCGTCCTAGTCTGTTACAAATAAATGTGCTGGCCCTGGGAGAAAATGGTGCACAAGGAGTTAAGCAAGGCTGTTTGCCATCGATCAATACTGGAAAAAATATGCAGTAAGAACCTAGTAACCTTTGAAAGAAGTTGCTTTGAAATATTCATACAATAAAGGTGCAAATCCTCCTCTTTATTTGAAGGAAACTTAGCAAAGATGCATCTAACAGGAGGAAATATGAAAACACTCTTCCTCAATTACCAATCGTTAGCTCAAAGCAAGTAATGAAATTGTTTCAGAAAATAAGTGCATGATTATTTATTGACTTTGGCCGCATTGATTTGCTAAATCATATGGATGCTATTAAGGTTTGCTGTTTTAAGCAACAACACTCACTGCCCCCTTCACCCCTTTCTTTCAGTTGACATGGTCAAATCCCAATACAGTTTTGAAACCATAGTTTGAAAGATTGTGTATTTCAGTTATACAAGTAATGGTTTCGTATTTCTTAATTCTGTCCCACTGGCCATCCCCACCCTTTGTATTTTGGAGTTTTTATGTGTAGCATGACCCTCAGCTCAGATGTGAAACTATGAACTGTGTTACTGTATGTGTGCTTTTGGTTCAAAACTCATTTAACTGGAGTGTGGACTATGTTTTTCAAGTGGAAACATTCCATCCATCCTCTATTACAATGTCAAATTATTAATGGATTTTCAAAGCAAACAAAAAATGTAATTTAAAGCCACCTCTCTCAACTACAGGTTTTTTAAGAGTCCCTTGGTTGTTTTAAAATAGCCTATGTTAGAGCTGTCCCACATCTTATTACTGTGATGGTTGGTGACACAAATGCTGAATCATGCAAAGGATATTACAGAAAACTCAGAGCATACTTAAACTAATCCAGATACTGCAAACTTGTTCCTTTGCCATTTTTATCTGAGGGGGCCCCCATTTTGACCTTTACCTATGCATTTTGAAGGAGATATCAGGTGCTTGATCTTTGGCTGTTTGTGGGATAGCTCTGAGTTGCGTACTAGGAGCAAAATTGGACTCTATGGAATAGAAGTTGTAAAATTTGCCATCAGTGTCTAAGTGGTAGCACCAGTGTACTGAACAGCGTAGCCGAGTGTTGTGGTTTATCCCCAGCCAGCACACAAAGGAGAATGAACTTTCTGTAGTTAATGGTACAAATAGTACATTTTTCTAATATGCTGTTCCTTAAAAAGGCACGTTTCTCTTCCACTCTTAGCTGGCCTAAAATTGTTTCATAGCTGCCTTTTATAACTTCAACATTACATTCCCTGCCTGAAAACCCATTTTTAACCTTTCCTTTGAAAGACTAAGAAGTGAGGGAGTCTATGTACCAGAGGTCTTAAACAGTGTTTGCCGACTTCTCTGGACCATAGACTTTGAAACTTGCATCTTCTCACATGACTGACTCACAGTGATTCTCTATTCTAATTAAAAAACTATTTTAACCCTCTCTGTGAGACCACTAGCAGCATTGCAGCAGGCCTTCCCATCATCTGAACAGGGGAGTTGTCAGTGCATTAAAAGGCTGAGCCTTCCCTGTGAGTGCATTGCATCTGCCAGCCACGTATCACTGCTAAAAGAAACATGGCACGCAGGTGTTTAAATTATTTACACTCATAATCGGCCTTTATGTTACATTGCTGAGCACAGCCTCTGTTATTCTAGTGCATAATTGATGGTGCTCAGTAGTGGAAAAGTTAGAAAAGCAGAAGTAATGCAATGCGAAAGTTGAGTGAGGCAGCTCCAGCTGGCTCAGCCTGCCTGGGCTGAGCTGCCTGCGCGGCCGCAGGGTAACGGGCCGGGACCAGGCAGCATGTCAGGGGCTTGATTTGGCATTTGCGGGGAGAGAGTGTCTTCATCCGAGCCACATCACTAGCGGGAACTTGAAAGCTTTAGTAGTTTGTTGCAAACAACTTCCGTGAAGCTTTCGGAGGAGTTAGAAGTCTGTATTCTCAGAAAGGGATAGTTTACCGTGAATCCTGCATGATTTTGGATGGTGTGATGACACATATCGGTGGATAGCAAAAGAGTCGTAATGCCCTCGTCATTCTAGAACAGAGAATTGCATAACCAGGAGTATTTTATAAAGGCTACAGACCTTCAGAAATTCTGACCATTTTGTCATACACAGGAATCTGTCACATACAAAAGTAATCCAAGGATTGCCCTACTTTGGAATGACTTGTAATATTCTGGCTATCTTGGATGCAAATTAGTACAATATAGAATACACCCAATTGTTTGAAAATATCAATTATGTTATTTCCAGGAGCTTCTGCTAATTTATAAAGCAACTTAATACTTCATTTCTGACATAAATATTGAAATATTTTGTAAAGAATGATGTAAAAATAAGAGCTCATTTTAAAAGTTCATTTCTGCCCTCCCTTCCTTGTTGGTCTTTTTAAAGTCACCAGTTTTATTTTTCTGTCTCTCCAGCATGCTACACGTGTGTCTTTGTATGGTAATGCACCTCATATCATGATGTGACAGCGGAGGAATGATTGCTTCTCCAATATGAAAATAAATACCTTTTTTATTAAACAATAACAATTGTAGTTTTGGGCTTTGGCCTGTATCTAATAAAGTCTGTAAAAGTTTAGTACTAAATTATTTTGGAACAATGGCAATTGCTTTGTTGCTAGTTCTAGATGAATGTCCTAATCACCAAAACCCCCATCACTTCTTAGTTGTTTTCATCAGGATAAAAAAGGATATTTCACTACAGAAATAAGGAAAATGCTCCAAGTAACAAAATAAGTTAGTCAGGCAGTTATTGTGGTTTATATTATTGATCTCCAGGTACACTGAATGTTTTTTTGGAGCAGTATTTGTCTTTGAGGCAACTAGTGTTTAGCCACGTGGTGTAGTTGCAAGTAAATGTCTTGTGTAACTGCCAATGAATAGTGCTAATGAGCAGGACTTTCTCCACTCTTATGAAAACAAGGGCTGCAACTTGTGTAAACACTACTGGCATAGCTGAAATGGACATACTGTGACAAGGGATGTGTGGCTGAAATAACAAAACATTTGTGCACCTCACTTTCATTATGATAGAAGTTGATGTGCTTCTAATAGTTGGAGTGCTTGACACAAACACTTGTGTTTTAATGCACTAGAACTGATCATATGTTTTTGTACGAAGAAACGCACTTTCTTGTGTGCGTGTGGTAAATGACCATGCACTATTTAACTAAACGTCTGCTTCTATTACCTTCATACACAGAGGTGGTGCTAATGCTGGCATTTGCATGCTAAATGCTCACTCTGTGACAATGTTTCAGGTGATAGTGGCTAGTAACTTTTGTTATTATTTCTAAGCAGAGAAAATGAGTGTTTCATCCCCATTCCTTGTTAAGCACCAAGATCCCAAATCATTTCATTCCTATGCTCTAATAAGGTTATCTCATTAATATTTCCTACATTAATTCTGCCAAAAACACACGAACAAACAAACAGCAAGAGAAGAAAAAAAGAAATTAAGGAAATCTTGCAAAGATTATTATGACAATAAAAATGTCAAAAAATTTACAAAACTATGTTCCCTGGAGAAAATTCAGCCTTCTAACATTTAATGCAGAAACACAAATCCTTACAGCTTCTTTGATGATGGTGCTATAAAATACCCTAATAAGCTATAAAGAAGGGAACCTGTGTCCTGTTGAAAGTAATGACTCTAGGGAAGTCCTGTGCCACAACATTAGGGAGGCAAAAACAGAGAGAAAAGTAATTGGACACCAAGGAAGAAAAATCCTGAAAAGCAATCTTATTGCCTGGCGCTGCATTGAACAAGAGCTGTAAGGATACGATATTAAGAAGCACATTTTTTTCAATTAGAAAACATTTTGAAGAATTTGATTTTGTCAAAGTTATGTGCACACTGGAAATTACTTTTGTGTTCCAGAACAAGGAAATAAGTATTTTCAGATAGGTACATATCATTTGTATGTTTATATCTATTTGTATAGATACATGATCATGTGTTTGTGTATATGTAATTACTATACAAAACACACATTTTTGTAGACTCTTTCTGTACCACAAGGATATGTATATCAGTGCCTAAATCAAGACTCCAACCTACCTTTGGCTTTGGAAGACAAGGAGGAAGAAAAGGTGTTGTGGTATGAACCAGGGTCTGTTCATCCTTGGTGTCCATCTTTTAATTGGTTATTCAAAATAGCTACTTTAAAGAAAAAGATTTGTAGTCCTCTAGGTGAGTGGAGGATTTAGCACGGGCAGAAATTCGTATCCCAGCTGTAGAGGTGTAATGGCAATGGTGACAGGCCGAGTTTTAAAGTTTGTGTCAGGGAAGTTCTCACGTGCCAGCACTTTAAAAATCCAGGTGTATAGTCTGCTTTGATAACTCAAAGTGCAGTTACCATTTCTTGTGTATTATACAGCTTAGTGAGTCAGCAGATACAAGCAGTTGCAATTTCAGAAGTCAAGTGTTTGATCAAAAGTTCTTAAAATGGGATCTGTCAATGTATGAAACATCTTCAGGTATGGGCTACTAATATGTGTGGGTTTCCTAACACACTGTTAACGTCCCAGGACTTCAGCACTCCACAGTTTTGCATCTTGCATTTGAGTTACCTTCTGTCTCTGGGACACTTTTTCTAAGATAGCTGTATATATATATAATTTGTAATATAAATTTGTATGCATGTAATGTATATTTGTAAGACAGCTATCTATTTAGTAGCTGTAGATATGTAAGGATATGAAATTAAAGAGTCTCCTTTCTACTTCTCCAGAAATTAATATGGGCACTGTTTTCTCAAATCTGTCCACCTGTATTCCTTGTTAGACTGTAAGGAGAAGGCTCTGATCCTTTAGTACTTTGTTGTAATTGTTAATTAGCACTAAGTTATAGTGAATCTGTCTTGTAGAACTGCATTTCTCATTGATCCAAAATTAACTGCTAATCATGTTTGCTGCTTAGGAAATAGTAGCTGGTATTTATGAGTGGAGTTAACACTGGGGAATGTTGTGAAATCTGCCATTTTTTGTTCGGTTGAAGAGGTGTGCTTTGGGGTGGCTGGTGAGAGTCTGGCCTGGGACATGGTGGTAGATGGCTAATGAGCTTTCTGTCAAAAGGATGACAGTTAAATCTCAGATCACAGGACCATCCAGGCTGGAAGGGACCTCAGGAGGTCTCCAAGTGCTGCCAGGTGCCCGTGAAGCTATCCCTGTTCCCGCTGGGCAGGCCCAGCTCCCTTGGCCTCTTTTCTCAGGGCCTGTGCTGCAGCCATGATGGTCTCTGTGGCCTCCAGCTCAGCTCACTCCAGTCTGTGTGGAGCAATAATACATGAGAGAATTGCACATAACGTACATAAAACACAAGACCTTACAGTGCTGTGCCCAGAGGGGCCTGTGCAGGGTGTCCAAACCTCTCGTCTGTCGCACTGAATCGGGAGGGGCCAAGGGTGTGCTTCTAAGACGGTGTCTCCACCTCCCGACTGCCATTTCGACCTCTCAGGCTCGCTCGAGCATCAAATCTTTTCGTGAGCGCAGGGCTTGCCCTCTGCACGCTATGACCGCAGAGGGAGCGCGCTGCTGGCGCCCGAGGAAGAAATTAACCCGGCATTGCCAGTCCCGCAATTAGTCAGCTCACCGCGCAGGAGGCGGGGGCTTCTAAAAGACGTTTTGCTCTCCTGAAGTAAATCTAAACATCATTTTTCATTTTAATCCCGAGGGTTGTTTCGGGTCTCCTTTATGGATTTTTCACCTATTACTTCCCGTACGGCTTGGCGTAATCCACTCTCGGGTGTAAATCTCGAAATGTCTTGATATCAAAAGTTGCTCTTGTTTTGGTTTTTGTATGTGTGTGTGTCTGTGCTTTTATTTTTGTGTGCTTCCTAGGTGGGGGGGAAAAAAAGAGGTATTTCCAGAGGCAAGCGAAATGACAAAAGCTGCCAGTTGCCTTCTTGACTGCTTTTAAAATCGTGCTCGTTATCACAGAAACTCGTGTCTAAGATGTCCATTTGAATAGGTACCTTCTGTCACATGCAGTTTTTCTCTCTTCCTTTCCTGGTCCTTGTGTTTTTTCTTTTTGTGTCCAACAATATGGTTCTGTGTTTGGTTTTGTAGAGAGTTACCTGAGTTCTTGCTGGCCTTATTTATGACTTCGGCTCGTAGAGAGGACATAAACAGCTGGGGGAAAAAAAAAAAACATGCAGGGAATACTACCCTGGAGATAAAGGGAGGTGGTGTTTTTCTGTATTTAGCTTATCTTTTTCCATTGGAGAAGGAAGAATTAGTGCGTCCTTCAGGGACATAAAAGATTTTTCTGCCAGAGTAATTTATAGCATGGACTAAGTATTTTTTGTAGCTGCCAACTGCTTTTCTTTTATGTTTTTGGAAGTAATAAGGCAGGATTACAAACTATAAATTATTACAGTACTAGCTGGTCACAAGCTTGCCCACCCATTCATGCTGCATAGTACTTTGTGGAAAGTTATGTTTAATTTCACTTAATGAGTACTTAGGACTGAGTCCTCTCAAATGCTTTGATGGGCTGTTAAATTTACAAATGTCCTGCAGCTATAAATTATCAATAAAGATTAGTAGAAAGAGTACCTTGCCATATATTTCACATAATTTACTTAATGTCACAGTCTTTTCTTCTTTTTTTTTTTTTTCCCAAACTGGATGCCCACAAATGGTGCGGTAGGTATGCCCACTATTTGTCATGATTCTTACTTCTGCGTTAAGTTTTACCTACTTTTTGATGTTCTGATTTTTTTCTGTTTTGTTTTTGACATAAGAAATGAGCAGAAGTGTATGTGTATACATTTATTAACTCGTGGACAACAAATGGGAATATGGTAATTGTTCAAATTAATAATACAACATAATAATTAAATCAGATAGAAATACCTTTTCACCTACCAAAGGAAGTCAGATAATATTTTTTATTCTCAAATGTTATTGAATGTTACTTCTAACAATAGAAAATACTAACCAAACTTAATTAAAGGCTCAGTCATGAAAATCATCTGTGTAATCAAACAGCCATTATTCTTTGACTTCACTGATACTTTTTTAAGTGAAAAAGGATTATTTTCACTAGTTTCTCTTTGGAGTTGGGCCCAAAAATTATTTGCATTGTATATATAACTGAAGGGCAAATGCAGTTTGTACCTTTTTGAAACAGATTTTTTTTTAATCTGTAAAGGGGACAGCTTGGGCAGCAGATGAAATAATTTCATTTCTTTTCTCCTGATTATTTTCCAAATTTGTATAAAATAGCTGTCAAGCTCTAGAATGAATTGTTCTCCTTCTTATATTCTTGGATTTCAGTTGAGTTTTAGATAAAGAAATCTGGCTGCTTTGATTACTTTTTATCTTGAATATGTCATGTTGTCCTCCCTTCATCCCCTAAAAATAATCTTTCATTGCACTTGCTTTAATAAATGTAAAAGCTGTGGGTAATAGATTACAGCTAAAAATGGTACTGATTGATAACTGTATATGAACAGCTTACTTAAGCAGTAATAATGTGCTTTCCTAACAGTATTTTAAATAAGATACTTTTTAAAAAAATGTTTTGTTGATTATTTTTCTATAAATGTATATCTGAAAATGAGTGCTAGCTCTGTAGTTTTGCATGACTGAGAATTTGTGGAGGGGGAGGATTGTTGTGGTTAAGTGTTTTTGAGGAGAGCCCAGTGTGCCTCTGAGGACTTTTTAAAAATATTGCTAACTGTCCCTTTTATAGGACAGTAGGAATTTGTGGGAATATGTTATATGTTATAAAATGTGAGAGCTAGAGAATTGTTAACATAATTTTCTTTTTTTTTAATTGGATGAATATTAAAATTGTGGTACTATTTCTAGGTATGCTCTTAATGCGTTCTATACATCCTCTGAAGACAATAAAAATTACAGACAGCATGTAAAGTACAAAGAAATCATATGGGAGATGAATGTTTCAGTGGTCATAGATTAGGTGACTGAATTATTACTGGAGTCTTACAACAGGAATTGGGTTATTAAAGTACAGTAGTTACCTTTATATGTATTCATAATTAAATTAAAAGGGTTTTCTGATTGTTGTCCTCAGAAACATTTTTAAAACTGTTTTATATTATATACTAAACGAGAACATAGACTCCCTTATTATTCTTTTCTCAAGAAAATAATGTTTATTGTCTTCAGGAGATTCTAAGAGAAAAAAAGCAAAAAAGCAAGGCAACTTACAAAAAAAGTTGATTTGAAAGATATCCATATATGGTTCATCCTCCTTCATTTGAACTAGAAGTTCTCAGTGCCGTTTCTGATTTAAAGGACTGTTGGAAAGATGGTATGTGATTTTTCAGAGCAGTTATGTGGCAGTTTTTTCACTTTATATGGGAAATGCAGCAAAATGCTGGCAGTTTTCCCCTTAAGTACTGGTTTTTTTATTAGGTGGTAGGTAGTGGCAAATCCTTTTTTGTATCCAATGTTCATCTAAAGTTTTGACACTGAGATGTGAGATGTATTTCAGATATATCTTAAAGTTTACTTAATCTGAGATTTTCTTCTTTTGGTTGCTCAGACGGTCGGCTTGAGACAAATAGGTATGGCTATTGCTGATGTAGAAGAGCAGTTGGGGGGCAGAAGTGTATGGCAAGTTGTGTGATAGCCGTCTTTGGAAACTCAGAAGGGCACTTAACATGTACCAGAGGAAAGCTCAGAGAGGACAGTATCTAAAAGTATTAGTAGGTCAATATATTAGGATTGCTGGCAAGGTAGTAAGGTCATTGAACTGTGAGCACATCCAGATGTTCTGGTGAATAGTTTGCCGAGTAAACTATTGCAAGTCGCTTGAACTTGTCTCTGCCCGGAATCTCAACTGTAAAAACTGACATTAAAAGCAAGGCTTTTTACAATTGTTAAGAGCTGCTGCCAAATAATGATTTCAAAATCCTGTATTTGGGTTCTGGTATCAGTAAAAGAGTGGGAAGTAGATGGTAAAGGAGATGGGTAAAGCCAGAGACCCTTTAAGGTTAATCTGAGCATGGTAGATTTTTCTAAATGCAGGTAATTCTTTGGAGGCTGTTAATACAAACCAGGCCGAGTAATATCTGAACATTCTGATATCTGCACACTAGACACTGAATTTGACTCTTCATTTAGTTAAGTGAGACAACAAAAAAAGACCATTTTTTGACCTTTGGTTTTGGAGGGAGAGAACCTAAGGAGAGAGCTAAGTGTATTTTCTCCTTCTTAAAGATGCCATTTTCTGAAGTTCTGCTCTGCCATTTTTGAAAACTATACTGCGCAGTGATCAGTTTCTGAAATAGGGTAATTGAAGATAAGTAAGGTATCATTAATGTCATTATCATACAGTTTTAAATTTTAGCTCATTAGCGGTAGATTTTTACTTGAAAACAGTTTTCTGCCTTGTGGATAGTTTCACTTTTCTAAAAAGTACCTGAAAGTCTCCCCACATCTTTTGTTTCTGGTTGTGGCTAATTCAGCAATGTTGTTAATAGGACGTATTCGCGCAAGGGGAGCCAAACCTGTATTGATTGTACCTTATGGAAAGCAAGAATTTACATGTTGGGTGTTGTAAGTCACAAGTGCAGCGTTTAAGGTCCAAGAATTGTATCTATTGATGTATGTTTTTAGTATCTTCTTTAGAAGTATGAGAGGTAGCAGTTTGCCACACCTACAGTGGTGAAGATCTAATATTTTTGAATTCATTGCTCGTGAGTTATTATTTCTAATCACACACTTGATTGACTCCAGCTAAATGACTCTGACTGAAAAGGCAGGGAGTTAAATCTAAAACTGTAAGTATGTATTTTAACTGAAAATAGGGATCATCATGGAATGTGTTCTCAATCAGCACTTGACATTCATCTGAATATACAGCTTAAAAATAAAAAAAAAAGGTAAGCACTGTTCTATCCTTGGGCAGAAGCAGTGTGTGAAAAAATGTGATTGAGCTCTGAGGATGAAAATGGAAGCGCTGGAGGGTATATAGAAATAATAAAACTGATGCCCCTGATGGTGTTATGCTAAGCGCGGTTAATATTGCAAATGTACTATGAGAGGAAAATCAAGTGACCCTTTGAAATTCTTTCTGAGATTGCCAAGACGTTTTGAAGTTTCAGAAAAATACCTATAAGTGAGCTAATGAAACAACTGACTTTTAGAATAAAATGCAAATGTTATCAGTGTTTGGAAAATGCACACTACAGTCGTGGCAAACTGTTTCTCAGACAAGAAGGTCTTGGACAGATGAGTGGTCTTGTTTTTTCTGTAATGAGAGAAACTCCCAAGGAGGAGCTTTTCAGTCAATCCTAAATTGAAAGGAGTTAGAGATCATGATACTGGAATAGTAAAAATGTAAATTATTTTATTTTCTGGAAAAACATGCAAAAGAGAGGTTTTTTCCTTTTGTTTTTGTTTATTTTGTTAAATAAGGGAAAAATAATGCTACTTACAGATTCTCTTCATGGGTATTGGAGTTGGGTTTTTTCCCTATCCTTCAGACATTTGACTTTGTAGTTTTTGTTTTATCTCAAAATGCAGATGGAGACTGAGGTTTTTAAGGTACTGATGGAGCTCCTTCTAGATTCAGCAATTTCTTGTTCTATTGTATTTTACAGTTTAATGGTGAACAAAATGGTTTTTGTCCCTGAAAACCTGTATGCTGCAGAGTATCCAGGACGACAGAAGGAAATTCACTTTTATAAAACGTGAATGTATTTGAAATTCGTAACCACAATTAAGACCAGAATTGGCAAAGTGAATCATTTACAAGGCCTAACAATGAATAATTTTGTTTCTTTTTAAGGGAGAAAATTGGCAGCAAGTGTGGATAATAAATTACGAGATGTGTTATTTCGCAATTTTTAAGTCCAACTCATGATCTCATTGAGATCAGTGGAAAAAACTGCCATTGCCTTAAGTAAAATCAGGCGGATGATCTTTCTGAGAACAAAAATTGATTTAACCTCTGTTAATTCAGGAGTGTTTTGTTTGGGGTTTTTTTTAAGGCAGTTGCACGTGCTGGATTTTTCTTTGGCAATTATTGGTTCTGTGAGTTTTAATAATTTAAAAGTGAGGTTATTTATAAAGAGATAGCAAATGTTTTGACTTGTAGTATTTGGTTTTCTTACAGGTACAGGATGGTGATGGAACATTAAAACATAACAAAATTTTTTTACATTTGCAGATGAGACTAAGATTTGCATTAGCTGGATGTCATGAATGAGAGTAAAATATGGATTGTGATAGTGCCTGAGGTAGATGGTCCCATGCACTGGGAAGACTATTTTTGTGAAGGTTGTCAGATAGTGGCCACAGACAGGTGCGTGAGTGGCTGTAGGTTCCCCTAGGATCAGAAGGTTAGACAAACTGCCTCTAGGATTTAAACAGGGCAGTTGTTTCATGTCAGTTTAATTATCCTTATGTTTTGTGAGGCAGTCACTCAAGTGATCTGGAAATATTAGGAAATTGGAGGCTTTCACAGCTTTCAGGGCAAAGTTCTGATTGGGTTTGTTTGGTATTCATTCACTTCGTGATAGCCTTAACGCAAGTGATGGGCTGTTAGAACCACAAGGCATGCTTAGTGCCAGTACAAGATTTAATCGAGACACTATCATTCAGCAG
>NW_010556527.1:536-18435 GCF_000687285.1 Phaethon lepturus | reverse complement strand
AATGCCTTTCAGTCCAATTTTACTTATATGAATTTACTCTGCAACTCAGTAATCTCTGCTTGGGGTCATTACTTTGATTTTAACTTAGCAATTTAACTCCTGAAGTGCTTCAAGTAAAAATATCCTTGAAGGAGTAATAAGTTTAAATAGCTCCGAATCGGTTGAAAATAGTTTTTTAATTTAGTTCAGGCTGGGAGCGCAAACTGGCAGGAAAACAAGTAGATGGAGAAGGAAAAAAGAGATTAAGCATAAATAGTCACACTGTGCCATACAGTTAAAGAATTTAGAGATGGGGCAAAAAGGTTAAATATACACCCTTCTGGCATCCTGGTATTAATAAATATGTAGTGACAATAAATAAAAAGTAATCGCCCAAATAATATTTACTTTGATACTTGAGTTTTTTGTTTGTTTGGCTCTGATTATTTTGATGGCATTACTAACACAGGATATATAAAAATGTAACTACCGCTTCCTAAATTAACAATTTAGTTACTAAATGAGGAGAAAACATCTTAACATAAATAAAATAAAAATCTCTAGTCATTTCAGCCAACCCCATTGCTTTTATAAAGCACTTGAGATTTTATTTTCATTAGCACTGAGAGGCACTTTGAAATGAGTAACTAGCAAATAAACAAACTGAGATAATTCAAGTTTATATTGTTGAGTTAATAAAACTAATAAAATCTCTACATTTCCCAAGCTTTTCCATTATTACTATTTAATTTTTTTTATTGAAGAAGAAAATTGTTAGGGTTATATAGTCTTAGGCATCATGGAAATTTTCTTTACTGTTTTATGTTCTTTTATGACTTGATGAAGAAAATGAGGCTTGTTTCGCAGCTTGTGAACAAGGAAAATGCGTCTTTTTAGTGGTTTCATCTGGGTGATTGTTTGGTTCCTCATTGTCTTTTGCCCGATGGTGTGTGCTTGAAGGTTCATTTCTTCAGCAGCATTCCCTCTATGAGGGTTCTGGCAGCGTAGTGTAGATTTTACAGGATAGTAAATAGAAAGTTTCTTAGGAGTTCCTTTCCTTCAGCAGTTACTCCATTGTATTAATATTGCGACAGATACAAACACCAGGAGTTGCAGTTCCACATAAGATGCCTCAGACAGTTCTGTACAGCCTTGTGCTTTGATGTACTGCTGGCAGCTTTTCTGCTGTACAGCTGCAGAAATTTTTAGATTTTTATTCTTTTAACCATTGCTTCTCTGCCTTCATATTGTTTCCCCTACATTGTTTCTGGGTTTGTGGTGGCCTCCTCTCCTTCTTCTCCTTCTCCTTCTCCTTCTCCTTCTCCTTCTCCTTCTCCTTCTCCTTCTCCTTCTCCTTCTCCTTCTCCTTCTCCTTCTCCTTCTCCTTCTCCTTCTCCTTCTCCTTTTCTCCTTCTTCTCCTTCTCCTTCTCTTCTCCTTTTTCCTTCTTCCTTCTTCCTCTTCCTCTTCCTCTTCCTCTTCTTCTTCCTCTTCCTCTTCCCCTTTTCCTCTTCCCCTTTTCCTTTTTTCCTTTTCCTTTTTTCCTTTTCCTTTTCCTTTTTTCTTTCTGCAGAGTTGAAGTAGTATGGAAGCCTGATTTAAAAATACATTGTTCATTCATCTAAGAGAAGTTTAAAAGAAACATTTTTTTACCTTACCATGTGCCTTTCTTGTGCTTATTTGGATCATTGACCTGTAATATGCACTTTCTAGTAACAAGAAACCTTCTCCTAATCTCAACAAACGACCTGGGAATAGACCAGATAATTTGGAAAGGTCATCTAAGGATTGTTCAGTAAGGTGTGATACTGAAGAGATTTAATCCTTTTATTTTATGAGATATTTTGCATTATGCCTGTTGGCTTTTCCTCCCCTTTTTTTTAAATTATACTGTAATTTGCGTTCATTATCTGACACAGATATTAACTATGTGACACTTAAATCTCAGTAAATATCAAATGGGAAGACAACATAAATGTGAGCAGAGCAAAAATGCATACAAAATAGCCTTGCAAAGTTTAAATAATCTACAAATATGAATACACAACAAAGTATTTGAGTGTTTTTTTTAATTAAGTCATGGATTTTCTTTCATTTTTTAAATAAATGTACATCTAACATTTACTTTCCTGACTTCATGGTTAATAATACAATTTAATGATCTGTACATTGTACACATACATATCTATATGTCTGTCCGACTGTGTGTGTGTCCATCTCTTCTGATGCGTGTGTATATGTATGTAGCCTTTAAAAAAAAAAATGACTTGTTTTTTCTAACATGGCAATAACATGGAATTTAAATAAATGTAACTTGTATATAAATATACAAATTATCTGTAAAACATTATAATTAATTTTCACTGCTTATACGGCAGCATTTGAGGGAGGAAGTGGAAGAGCTGAAACCACACTCTGTTTAATCTTCTTTATTTTGATTTTCCTCCACTTTTCATTGTAGCTAAAATGCAGAGAGAACAGTTTGTGCAGGAGAGGGAGAACGGCACTTCTTGAATGAGCACGTTTTGTTTTTTCCCACTTTGTCTTGCTGGTAGCGAGGTGGTATCCTGAACAAAGGCTTGGCTTGGGATGAGTGAGCCATGGAATGGACATAATTTCATTTCAGTGTCCAAACGAAGAAGAGGTTATTATTTTTCCCTCCACCTTTTTTGGGTGCAGGTCAATTCCAATGTTTGCCGTTTCAGCTGACGCTGAGTTGTGAGTCTGATTTATGGCTCACGCCCCCATCGTCGGTCCCCCCTCCTTCCTCCTTTCCTTTTTGCTTTGTTTGAACATCGCATAAGTCAGTAAGGAGTTAATTTCCAACTAATACTAGACAGGAGCTCCTTCACGGTGTTTCGTGCAAGGTTTCCTGTCTGTCACTGCCCCTCTTTCATGCTTCTGTGGGTATGGAAATGATTGGAGACAGAGTGGAGAGCGGGTGCCGGGCTCGGTGCTGCAGCCCCGTCACCGCCCGGTGCATCACCCACCACCAGTGCCTCCCTCATGCTCCTCTGCTCTTCGTGGCACGCGATGCTCCAGGGAGCAT
Organism: Phaethon lepturus; assembly: GCF_000687285.1. Classification (NCBI taxonomy): domain Eukaryota; kingdom Metazoa; phylum Chordata; class Aves; order Phaethontiformes; family Phaethontidae; genus Phaethon; species Phaethon lepturus. The sequence continues at coordinate 15,408 of NW_010556527.1, read as the reverse complement.
GGCAGAGGCAACGCCAGCCCAAATTCACCCTTCCAGAAATTCCTCTCCAAAGCCAAGCCCTCCTCCCTCCCGAGGCGGGGGGACACCCCCGGGTGACAGCGTCGGGGTCACTGTAAAAGTGCCAGCCGACACGGTGATAAAATGTGGGTGATGGCAGCAGTCGGTCACGTAATTGTGTTTCATTGCGGTTCATTTTTAAGTGTCTTAGATTTGATGCCTGAAACCTGTGTGCTGCATTGAAAATGGCAGCCAGCCTTTTTTTTGTAAAAGTCTCACTAAAAGCCTAGTTCTCTGACAAGCGTGCATGTTTTTTATCCTCTGTCCAACTCTTAGCAACGTAAAACCCAAAACACGGGGAAAGAAGCACCCATGAAGCAAGGAGGAAAGGGAGTGGTTCAGCATTTTTTCGTGATAAGATGTAAAAGGTAATAGCTCAGCAGTTTAAGGGGTTGTTTTGCTTTTTACCTAGATTTTTTCATACGACTTTGTTACAAAGACTGTCTTTCAATAGGGAAGCCGGTTCATGCATTTGTTACACTGTTTAGACTTTCAAAGCCTCATTTATTGGAAAATATGGAAATACCAATGATGCGGTGTTTACTAGCCTGTCTGAAATGGGTATTCTAACCTCTGAACCTAAAAGAAAAAAAAAGATACTTCTAAAACTATTGTGCTCAGCAGAAATTCTCTGTGTATTATATTGTCTTTTTATGTTCAGAAATGGGAGAATCTAATAACAGTATTGTAATGAAACAAAAAACCCTCGGAAAGTCTTTATAGTTGGCACAAAGTGCTATAATTTTTTCCCCAAGCAAAAATTGTCTAAGCATGTTGTTTCCCTCTATAAAAAATTACAGTGCTGTGTGGTGTTTCATACCCTTATTAATCTGTCTATTTAAGCCTAGAAATAAAAGAGAGAGTATAGTTTAAGCCTGTGTTTTGAACAGAAGGTTTGTTTTTTTCTTTTTATGTTGCTATCCTTTTGAGTGTTACAGCTATCATTACTGTCACTGTCCTTACTGGTCACATTAATTTTTTTATTTGTTATTTTGCTCTTTTTCATGTTTTTTCACTTTATTTTTTCTTTTGGCAATAATAAATTAGATTTGTTTCTGTAATCTTCTGAGATTTTCAACTTGGTCATCTTTATTTAATTAGCTGTTGAGTGTGGAAATAAGGAAAAAGAATAATACAGGCTAGTTTCACACGCAAATATTTTGTTGCCTAGAAAGCTACGTGCAAAAGGAATAAATAAAAAAAAAAAAACTTTTTAAAAAAGAGAATGTTTTCTTGTGATTGCTCAAGGTTAGCTGTGGCTGACTGTATGCTGACAGAAAGCTGTTTTGCCAGTGGTTCAGCATGATGCTGAATCTCCCAGCCACACTTTTGTTGGAATTATTTGGAGTGGTAACTACAAAAAATTCGTATTGTTATTACTGTTATTTTTTCTGAACAGTCCAGACTGGCATCTCGGCTGCTGGCCAGTTTCGGCTTCATTCCATTCAGGAATTATTCGCTTCATTCCTACTTGAACTTGCCACTCCTGCAGCTCATGTTTGTAACAGAGATGGACAGATCAAAGGAGTCGGAGCCCCAGGAAGAGGGAAGTAGGGTAGTTGGCACAAAAGGCAATTAATTTTAGTTGTTAGGATTATTATTTCTTTAATCTGTAGGAGAGCTTTAGCGGTGGAAATTGTATGAATTAAGTCAGTGTTCTCGATGGTAAATGATGGCGGTTTAAGAATAATAGTTTTTTCCATGCAGATTTGCAGCCCTATGCCAATCCTGAAAATGATACGAGGAAGGCTGCTGGCGTCCCACCCGGTGAGCAGGAGCACGCGGGCTGCGCTGAACACCATGAGCTGTTGTCACAGGGTTCTTCTGTTGTCCACAGACACTACCAAAGAGGCAGGCCTGTCTGTAATGCCTGTACCAAGGGCTTGAAGGACGTGCTGTGGAGGAGCAAGGTTTTAGTTAAAACTATTTTACTGTTTTAGATTAACACCGAACAAAGAAAGGTACTTGGTTTTGCAATGATTTGTCCCAGATGCTATTGTGCATAGGTCTGCGGTCTACATTTTCAGTGCAGTGTATGTTTTGGTCAGAGCCAAAACCAGAAACAGAAGGACGGTGAGGAGGAAGAGCTGCATCCTTTGGAAGAAGATGGGGATCTTTGCCTTTTATTAGCAAGCCTTCTCTTCTCTCCAGTAAGTGACACGTTTAGTTTCCTTTTTAAACTGTGTCTTTGTTTTTTGAGTAGTAGTAAAAGCAGTCCAGTTGTTGCCTTTCTTCAGTCATTCTGCATCCCAAGGTGGGTTGCAGTTGTGCTGCTTCTCTTTACTGCCACGCTGTGGAAAAAGAAGCCTGGCTTGGATGCTGTACTGTGTTTTCCACAGCATGGCAGTAAAGCAAAACATTGCAGCTTCATTTCACTCACAAGCAGGGTTGGCTTTTATTTTTTTTTTTTTCCTTCCCACTCACAATAAGCAGGCAGTAGATGCATCCTTAACAGTTTTTCTCTGGGGTAGGGATTGATGTTCTACTCTCCTCCCGTGGCACTGCGTTGAGTGATAAAATCACCGTGGAAAGAAATGGATTTTAAATAAAGTAACACGCGTCTGAATTAACCATATAGACGTGAATTTAACCGTCCGCACCATATCTGGGAGCCCACCTGGGCTAAGAGCAGCGTTGAGAGTCACGTTTCAGAGCCTGGGACTGAAAGGCGTCACCGGGCAAGGGGTGCGTGCGGCGGGAGGAGAGCCCGGTGCTGCGCGGCGCGTGGGAGGGCTCAGCCGCGGGTCGGAAGGCTCCGTCGCGAGGAGGAGTCTGTTCCGACGGGAGCAAGTGTGCTCAGGCACGGTCTGCGTGAGCGAGCCATTTTTTATCCTTGAGCCTTGGGCTCTTGCCAGATTAGCTTTTGGTGAGCAGCCGGCTAGATTTACTGAATGACGCTTAGGTAATAAAAACCTGAGTGTTAGCTGTTTAATTTTAAGTATCTGATCCACTGCATCTGTACTGTAGATGTAACTCGTCAGACAGTGAGCACTGTTTGCCAGCCCCAGCGGCAAATGCACCAGACACTTTGGTCAATGAAGAAAGTTTGCTTTGGGCTGCTCTGCTGCTCTTTCCTGTGCTGTTGTTTGAGTTATTTATTTAGGAGTTTTTCTTTTAATCCTGCTCACCTTCTGTCTCCCCTTCCTCCATTTCTCCCTTCCCTTCCAACCAGCGAAGAATCTGAGGAACACAGGAGTAAAGATTGCAGGAACTCTCAGCCCTCCCAGTCAGTCTCCTTTGGTCCTTTTCAGGAGGGGAAGCAATGCAGGAAATGTTTAGTAGGTCCAGCCTGCCCTAGGTTACAGCCATTTAAAGGCCATTCATATTCACATGAAAAATATCTGTCTCTCTCAGTCCCCTGCAAGTTTTTTTCAGTGGCAGTAGCTCATGTTTCTTCCTTTTTGATTAATCTCACGAAGAGAAGGAAAAATTGATGCCTTTAATGTAACAACAAATGGGCATAGCTGTCTAGAAAAATTCAAATTTGCGGTGTGAAGGCAAGGTCTTTTCAGGTTTCAGCCTTTACAGCCTCATCTGCCTGTGAACAACTGGGAGAATAAATACATGTGACAAGAATGCCAAGACAGCTACGGGGTTTTTGTTGTGCTGTTTTGTTTCGTCATTTTTTTTTTGGTGTTTTTTTTTTCCTTGAAGGTGGTCAGGATAGCTCAATGGCTTAGCTCTCATCCTGGTTTTTTGGACTCTGTCAGTCAAGTGTAAATTAAATGTGTGGCAGAGTGCTTTGTTGAACATTGCACCCTATGATAGTGAATGCTTCATATAAATACATGTATTAAAAAGACTGAGAGGACATGGTGTTTTCTTCTTACGAGTATGTAGAAAACACTGGTCCCTTTTCCCAGAGGTTATTAGGCATCACCTTAGAGTGGTAGTTCAGAAAACACATTTAGATCTTTTAAAATTACTCCTGTGTCATAAAAATAACAGTAGGAATGGTAGTTACTGCAAGAAGAACCCATAATTTGGTGTTGGAAAACAGTCTTTTCTGTTATGTGTGTTATAAGCAAGGAGAAATACCTTTCCTGCCTAAAGTCATTAAGGGTGTTATGGTGGGATTGTGAGCTAGTTAACTTTCTCAAGAAATTGGAAGCTAGGTGAATAAAATGTAATCATTAGTTCTGGGTATGTTTTCTGTTGTTTATTGCAAAGGACATGAAAACAAAACATTCAGAAAAAAATCTTTCTAACTGTCCTTTTTCACTCTTCATAAACTAGATGCTTTTTTCTCTTGTTTTCTTTTACTTAAAAATTTTGTTTTTCTGGACTGAACTAAAAGGCAGGATCATTTGTTTCAAAATGAGAATATATTTAATCACATACAGTAACAAACAGAGGAGCAGCCTCTGGCCGGGTCCCATGTAACTTGCTGTTGGGGATACTGAATTTAGAACTTTTTGCCAGTGTCACTGAAGGACAAAACCTCACCTTTTCTTTTTTGTTCACATGACTTGTGGACATGCTCACAGCAAACTGAGAGCCTGCTTTTAGGTGACTGCTGGACTGCAGAAAGGCATATTGTTATAGTATTGTCTTTGTTAACATCACCTGTTGAGGCACTTAGTGCAGTACTACACCGGCAAACTAGGACCAAAGCACATAATTACACAAAAAACGTGGGCTGTGAAAGGCACATGCCTGCTACTAAGCTATCTCTGATTCATTCACCCAGCAGGGAAAGTCAAACTGTTTGAACAGTTAAGGGAAAATCATTCTTGATTGCATTTGTCAGCTTTGGCCAGGCACTTGTGTTTTGTTTTTCTGTGATTGCACTTAAAACTTCTTATGCTCTTTTGCCTCTAAATATGTTGATCACCCGTGGAGCTGGATCAGCTTTTCTGACGTGTTCCTTCTTAAGAGGAACAGAAAGAGTGACTTTGGCTTGTGTAATTTGGTTTCTATGCAATTCTGATTTGCCTGGAAGTTTGAAATCTTGATACTCGCCATTTCACTTGCGGTTTCACAGGTGGAATAAGCATGGAGGGAGAAACAAGAGGCAGAGGAAAGGTGGAGAATAAAAATGGGAAGAGACAGAACTATCTTTGGAGGAACTGGGGATTGTCAACTGTTCAGTGGTTTGGAACAAGCAGCCTGTGCTGTGTCCCATTCATTCATTCTTTTTCTCTTCTCTTCTTTTGTCTGTGACTTTGGTGTTCATCCCACCCTAAAATGACCTCAGCTGATATGACATGAAGTGAAGATTGTGGTAAGGCATGGGGGTCTGATACCCCCAGGAGTACTGATATAGCTGTTAGTTAACAATGGCTATTGAACATGTTCTCCTTGAGTGCATTACGTGGCGTATTACAGTAGTAACTGGGTAGGTAGTCATGAGAAGATGTGAAAGGGAAGAATTTCTCCAGGGGATTAAATTTTCTTTTTTATCTTCTGTATTTTTGGTACCATGTGTGCATTACTTACTGTATGTTAAAGTTAAACTACTGAGTTTGGGGTTTTTTTTGTCCTGAATAAGCAACACTTTCTGTACATGGCAATGTGCCTTGTTAACACTTGGTGTTTTGGTATTTGGAGGGGAAGGTGAATGAGGGAGTACAAGGGCAGTTTGATCCAGCAACAGGACTGCCATTCACAATACCAAAGTGGAGCATTAGGTCTCCAGTTCCAGGTTGTAGCTCACTTAATAATTAAAACTGATGCTTTAAAATTGCAGTTTCACAGCATGTTATGATACTTAGACTAAAAAAAAAAAAGTTAGTTTTTTTCTTAAATAAGTGGCCTTAGCAGTTGTTTTTACTTCTATGACAGGGTTGCCTCTCTTACACAGATTATATTATATTCTCATGCCTTCTGTATGGAGGAGAGGAGTCACTTTTGCCTGCTTGTTCACTTGCTCTTGCTTGTGCATACACACATAGACATGCTTACTTTCTGTCATAATATCCATAAGGGGGTTAAGGGAGGGAAGGAGAAGAATATAAACAGAAAAACCACATCCTGACAGCTGCCTCCAGTTAGTCCTGTTTTTCCCCCAGACTTTTAAATCTTGCAGTGGCTCCTAATTTGTCCCACATGAGTCTTCTCCCAGTGGGGCTGTTTTCCGTTTCCTTTTTGCTTTCATTTGATCCAAAGTAAACAGTTAACAAAGAATAAACCAATTCAGGCAGCTGTCAATGGACCATCAGCTTTCAGGTGTCTCAGACAGGAAGAAGAGGGCGTATTATTTTGAAGGTAAGAAGGGAAAATGGGACTGAAACCTGATGCCTGTGTGGACCCGAAAAGTATTTCCAGGTCAAGTTGGCTTAAGACAATGTGGTCACAGTTTGACCATGAGATAAATTTTGGGACTGCTGATGTTGTTTTGTTAATATGTGTACAAACCTCTTCATGTAAAAAGCCTTTTAGATTAAAAATACATGGGTTGCATGACTCAAGGGAAAAAATCACAACACTTTACCAGTAATCTATGAGATCTCCAGACCCTTTTCACAGGGACCTGTTGGAGTATGCAAACATTGTAGCTGCCAAATATACTGATGCTGCATTTGTTTGCTGATTTTTAAGATGAGGTTTTGTACAAAGTCTGAATGTATCTTTCCTTGTGCGTGAAGGAGTATCTAGTAGCAGGGGAGATAACCGACCTTTCTCTTAGAGATGTATAGAGCATGTCAGATCAGCTTTCTCCTGCCTGTCCAGCTAGGTTAATCTCTTCTAAGTACAAATTGCTTATCATGCCTGTAAAACTCAACAAAGTCATTTATCATGTCACTTGAAAACTTCTCTAGTCTATGTTTAGCAAGCATCTAAAGGATTCCCGTGGCATTTACTCCAAAAAAACCCCAACCCAAAACAATAATTGAGCCAAAATAATACACTTTATATTGAGGTCTCCAAAATAAATGGCATTGCAGCTAGTTGCCTGCAGGTCATTATTGGCTCTGCCTCACAGTATTAGAGTAAAGCCTATCTTGCCAGCTTTCTAAGTCTTTTTGCAAAAACCCATCACTCTTACTGAAGTTCTGCTTCCACTGAAATTTGGAGGTATGTCTATGTAAGACTTTCTTCCAGTAATTTCCTAGCTTTGGTGCCTTGGGTTTTTTTTCAGGGGGTGGAGAGTATCAGGGATAAGGGTTGCGTGGAGAAGAGGAAGGAGGACTAGTTAAGATTTTTTCCATCTTGTCTACCATTTGCATGAGAACAGGTTTCAGAAGGGGGATTTCATCTAAACTTCAGGGAGAAGTGAGACTCAGGATCCTGAAGGGTAAAATAAGCTCTAGTCCTTGCAGTAGTGTCCTGTAGGAAGCCAGTGTGTTGAGGGCTAGCTGGGGCTTGGAGTGTTTGCCAGGAAAAGTTAGATCTGCTGAAAATGAGGAGAGAGATGTATGGCAGAAATGGACCCTGACATCAGTCAGGCCTTGTGAGGGGGAACAGGCAGGTTGGAGGGAGTTTGTGGTCAGGACATCTCTGGTAAGACTTTTGGAGGGAGGGTTGCAGCTTGGCTTCAAGGTTGTGAACAGATAGATGGAGGCAAGCTGAAATGAACACTGAATTTCAGAGAAAGCAAGCAGTAGAGCCTGTAGGTGGCATAAGGTGCCTCAGATGTGTTTTTTCATGAAATTGCAGGGCTGCCTCGTGAAATGTCAGAGAAACAGAGAGGTCTGTGCATGTGGTGACGGCTGCTGGGATGCCAGTGGGAGGCTGAGCTTAGGGGCAAATACAGGTGTCTTCTGGGGTGGGGGCCGCTGAGGTGTTGAACTGTAGTTCAGTGGAGACAGTAGGTGTTGCTGCCTGTGTGCTGCTCACTGTTAACTGTACCCATTTTAAATTTTAGTCTCCTTTTTTAAACGGGATTTGGGCTTCTTCTGTCTCTCTTTCGGAGTGACTGGTAACGCTAATGCATTTTATAGCATTTGCTTTGAGTATATCTGTCACCATGTTGCCATGACATCTATCTGTAAGTTTTTATCTGACGTGAAAATACCTCAAATTCCTTCCCGCCTGCCCAATATTTTGCAACAGTCTCAAGGTTTGTTTTGGTGAAGTACAGCAGCGAGGTTACTTTTTTTGCCCTTCCCAAAATTGTGTAAATGAAAGAGCAGTCCCTGTGCACATTCTGCACACATTCTGATTATTCTTACATTTAAAATTCTGTTGAGGCATGAACTGAGTCCACACCTTATCAGAAACATAGGTTCACAGTTTTCTGCTGCTTTAGCAGTTGTAAAAATAGTGTATGTATATGTCTCCTTATCCCATAGAAAACTTACTGTTTAACATTTATTGAAATGGAACTTACTATGCCTGATGTGTATCTCATGGACAAGCAGCAAGGGAGCTTTAGGGCCAGAGTTGCTTTCCCTGAGGTTTTGGTTTCATTTTATCACTTTAACTTAACCTAAGTACTGGACTGGTCTTGTTTCTGCCATTTCATTGCCAAAATTCAGTGTCTGTATGCTGTGATTTGGTGTTGTGCACTGAGAGAGGGTATGGGATTTCGGTGAGCCTCTCAGCACATACACCCAGAAAACCTCAGTTCTGTGAAAAAAAGAAACCAGGTCTTCAAAAACCTTACAGTGATCACGGGGCCAAGCTGAAGAAGCGTTTCTCTTGGAGGTTTATGTCCAAGCGAACAAGTTACGTCCTGAACTGTGCGTTAATTTCCCCAGTTACGGTTTTTGCTACAGACTAAAGGAAATGTGAGTGAGAGGGAGGGTGCTGGGAGGGAGCAGAGGTGTCCTCTGCAGGGGTTGGGGTCTGGAGTAGAAAAAGGGGGACAGACGCGAACGAGCGCTTTGTGACGGGGCGCGCGAGCGGCGCGCGCACCACGTGCGCACGGAACGTGTGGCTGCAAACGTGTGTATCTTTGCTGCCGTGAAGGGGTGGCGTGTATTTATGCTGCTGTGACAGGGGTAGGTGTTGATGAAGTAAGTACCAGCGGTGCACGGTTTACAGGGTTTTTATCGCTGGCAGCACTATTTGCCCAACTGGATATAGTAACATATGCCTGTCTCCAGCAAAACATTCCTTTCATCTCCAGCTAATGCTGTTTAATGGCCCTGGATAAGGACTGCGTAAACAGAAGCTGCGCGGTCTGCGTGTGCGCGCGCGCGTATGTATTTAGCTCCACTGATTTTGGGCGCTTGCTCTCTCACTCTGTCGAACAGCAATTAGAAAAACGTTGCCTGAAATGGAGGAAGGGCCTTGTGTGGCTGTCATCTCTCACCTGTTCTAACATGCTTTTACTTCAACTGCATCATTACCTTCTCTTGAGTTGCCGTAGAAGTAAACCCATCACTGCTGGAATAAGAGGAATAAATCATCTGTATCTCTGCATATTTGCTGATTTCTATGCTAAAGTGTGGGAAAAGAAAAGAGGATCAGGTACAGATAGTGCCGGCTTATTTTTGAGATGAATGTGAGGCACGTGGTTGGGAATGAGATCTCTGTTGTTTTGGTTTTTTTTCCCCTTGAACTACCTTAACATTTTTACAAGTAAAACATAGTCTGGGTTCCATTCTTGACATGGCAGAAGCTTAATAAGAAAACAGAGTATTTGCTGAGATCTTTGCTTTGGATTTGTTCGTCAGATTTTTCTAAGATGGTGTTTATGCCCCTCCAGCTACTCCATCCCAAATCCTTCCCTCCGGCGGAAAGAACAAAAATGCTTCTCCTTCCCAAGTTCTTAAAAAGCCTTCTCCTGCCTCCTGCTCTGTCTTGCACCCTAAGCTGTATGAATCCAACAATGAAGATATGTGTCTACTGCCGTGCCGTATTTGTTGGCAGGACAGAGTAATGCAAGTTCTTCAGGGATTTTCATGAAGCTGAAGTGGAGGTAACTGGAACAGCTTGAAAGAAATACAATTTTCTGCATGGTCTTTCTGTGTACGCTAAAGCTGAGGATGCAGTCATGTATGGTGAAAGAAGCTGCCACTGTTCGCTGTTATTCTTGTTTCTTGTCTATTCAGTGTCCTAAGTGGCAAGTAATACATCTTGGCCTCCTGTGTGAGGTGTACCTATTTCTCAACAAGTCCCGGATCTAGTTAGTTGTTTCTGCATTTATTAAGTGACACAGAGGACCTCCCTTTGCAAAGAGTTGTTGCCTTCCCCACTCCTTATGAAGATGAATTAATAATTTTTCTCTCTTAATTAGGTTCCATCTGCTGTTCCTGTCTTGAATTCTAAAGGTTATCGTTATTACCATATTCATAAAATCGCCCAACTGTGTAAGAGAATTTTAACAACAATTTTAAAGCCAGGTTCCTCTATTATGCCTCATTCAGTGTACGTTTTGCTGTCAGTGATGGGGAAGCTGATCATGTGGGGCAAGTCCTGCAAATGCTGTTCTGTTGTCTTATAGCAGAAACATGCCTCCCTGCCAAGAGAAGTATGTTTGTATTTCAATAAAACCCATACAGACTAGAGCTTCCAAACACAAAATGCCCAAATATCCATTTAGCTCTTGGATGAAAATCTTTTTAGAATTCTGGCTTCCTCTAAATCTGTAGTGCTTGGTGTTTTGTTGCTTGCTATTATAAATCAAATGCCTAGGAATACATACCGGCTTTTAGTGGAGAGTGGATTTGGCGTGCACAGGCAGCCTTGGCTTTCTGTCTGAAAGAAATCTGAAAAGAAAGCCTGATAGACCAAGATGAATACTGTGTGAGGGTCGAGTGATGATTTATTTTTCCGTAAGGGGTGAAGGGCACTGGGGATCTGATCTTAATGCGCGTGTCACTTCAGGTACAAGACCTGCAGCTACAAGATAATCACATTGCAGTGTTTGGCACAAGGTTAAATTTTCCTTCGCTCTCACCCTACATGTGCGCTCCTTTTCTTACCTTTCTCTGCTTTTCTCCCCTGTGTTCTCACTTAGTCCGTAGCGAGGACCTGAAGGTAAAGCTTACTTTCATCTGCTTCCCAGCCATCCGTTCCTTCTGATCTAGGCTTACACTGGTTATCTTTTAAACGATGGTATGTTTACAAGGAGAAAGAAAATAAATACACCTCTGGATTGCTTGTTTGACATAATCCCTTTCTTTAAGGAATACCTGGTTGTTCCACTGATAGATAAATAGTACGGTCACTGTCTGAAATCAGCTTTTAGAAATCGATTCCTCATCTTGTCTTGTGGGAGATCCTCGCCTCACCCAGTGGGTGGTTGTCTTTGTTTCTGCCCCGGCTTCTCCTTCCCCTCACGGTCTGCAGTCCTGTGCAATACGCTGTGTTCCTGGGTCGATCTGAATGAACACGCGACGTGTCGGATCATCTTTGGCGTGAGCATCGGGCGAGTCCTGCAAATCGGAGATTTGGGGGTCTGGAAGTTGAGATCTAACAATTCTTCTCCGGTCAATTTTAATAGCTGACTTCCCCCGGGAAGCTGCTTCACCCCTTCACTCAAAATCACTGCCTGTTCGGTGCGATGTGTGCACTTAACCCTGTGCCAGAGGTTTCCAGCTGTGCACCTCCGTGCCGAAAGGGACCGTGTGCCTCTTCCCCCTGCACGGGTCGGTGCATTCGCCCGAGTGGCTGAGGAGAGCAGCTGCACGGAAGGCGGTGGGAGAAGACGGCTGAGGGGTCGCTCGGTGATGGAGGGGCAGGCAGCTGGTGTTCCACCATCCCAGCATGGTTTGCCAGAGACATCTGTCAGGGCCCTCGGTCCTTTGTTACAAAGGTGGTAATTTTTTGCCTGCCTGCCGTGGTGAATTACAGTGCTCAGCCCCTGCCTGTGTTCTTGTTTGGATCTATTTCCGAGGTTTTTTGTCTTTGTGTTATTTGAGAATGGCCATGGAGCTCTGGAGCGAAGGGGGTTAAATGTTTGTTAATCACTGTTAATATTCTTTCTGCAGCTGAAAATGGTGCACGCTTGATTCCTGTCTACCTTACATCTCCGTTGGTTCCCTACCATGCTGCCTGCCATGTTCCTGACAGAGGCAGGCGGCAATATACTCATCATTGCCGTCTGTGGACTGAAAACCAGTATGAAGCGTGTGAACGTGGTGTGCGGACTGAGTCGGTTTCTATACTAGAAGTGACAGGCCATTCAAGTATTGAGGTACTGGAGAAATAAATTTAGCTGAGTTGCCATTTAATTAACTCTTGATGTTGCTGGGAGAGCGTGCACAACGGTGTAATTTACATATTGACATCTATTTCAGAAAGTAGCACTATATTACGGGAGCCAAAGATGAGACCACATCTAATTTCAGCTCTTGGTGACAAGGGGTTTTTTGAGTCTGTTGCTAATGCTAAAGAGGCTGTGGGCATCTCCTCAGTAGATTTGTTTGTGTAGCAGAAATTGTACTCACACTTGCAAAGAGAGCCCTGGGACATGGATATTTGACACTGAGCTATAAATTTACTTTATCTAACAGGCATTTGAATGTATTTCTTCAAGCTCATCAAGAATCGCCCCCTTCTCAGCATTGCCCTTAGAGTTTAAGGTTTCGGAGAAGAAATGCATCCCAGGAGAAGGGTCAAATTCTGTTTGCAGAATTGTGAAGCTCAAATATATATTTAGGGATTGGTAGTACTCTGCAGTTTGCATCTGATTATTCTTTTAAGCTTGATGAAATATGTGGTTATTGCCAAATGTATTTTTTCCGTAAGACCTTTTGTGGGTAGGCAATATCTGCCTCTCCTATCCCCTGAGGACAGAGTATATTTGGATCCCATTTACAGAGTAGTCAAAAGTGTCTGTTGCTGACCTCTTGGCAAGTTGCTGCATTTATCCCTATCTCCATTGTCTCTGGCTGTCTTTAAGGACCTTTTGGAATTCCAGTAATTTTAGGAAATGCCTCTTGGAGGGCAGAGAATAAATAGGAAGTACCTCAGCCTCCCTGCTTCATCTTAATTGCAGTTACTCTCAGGATTGGATTATGCTGTGTGTCTTCCATCTCTGGTTTGTGGTTATTACAACAAAATTTGGTGAGGAGCTGCTTTAACTTTGCCCATTTTACTGAACTGGGGAAGTCTGCCTGGACAGGGGTTCAGTACATGTGTGTGTAGGCAGCGGATGGCTTTGCATTTCTTTTTGAATTCAAGATGCTGCCGTAGCAACTGCAGATTTTTTTTTTGCATAGAACTATCAGCTCCATAGCTGAAAAACTGTTGAACTTGTAAAAGAGTACATATATTTTTTAATTTGGATACCTTTTATTTGGAATCAAAAATGATAGCAATTTAGATTTTATTTGAAATGTAACATACAAGAAAGCATAGATTAATACTCCCTCTTGCGTGGCTGGTGTCTTTCCTTTTTTTGAGTAAGACGAATGGATGGAAAGCAAACCAGTAACACTTCTTTCTTCTGTCTTGGCTCATAGGTCTAGAAAATTAGGAATTAGTAACTAGGAAAGACTAACATCATTTTTTTCTTGCTGGAGGAGTTGTGGTGGGGATGACCCCAAACAAAGTTGACTGGTGGCATTCAGAATGAAATCCTGCTCTCTTGGGATTGATTGGTAGCAGTTGCTGAAGCAGTGAATTAACAAGGAGTTAAACGCTGGTAATTTTTTAATGTTTTAGAACAATAATGAGGAAACAGCAGCGAAGGACTTGCCTCCTTGCCCAACAAATGGAAGAACTGCCCCTCCTTCCTTCTGCTGGAGTTCATGTAAAGCAGGAAGGTGGTACCCAAAACCTAGGTGGAAAAGTGTGCTTGTCTTGCACTGACGTGTGCTTATATAAAATTACCATGTATTTCCTGCCGTGGAATATGCTAGAGGGTTTACGTACTGCGTGTAGCGCAAGGCTCTTGTGAGACTGCACGTGTTGCTGATCGTAGGAGAAAATAAAAATTCTGATGCAGAGCCGGTCAATGAAACGCTGCCTGCGCCATAAAAGCCAGAATGGTGTATGCATTTGTGCTTTGCCGTGGAGGCAAAGCACCTGCTCCACAACAGCGATCAGTGAAATTACTAGACGTAATTGATGTTTGTGCAAAACAGGGAGCATTTATTTTTTTCCTTCTTGTGGTTAATGTTCAGTGTGATAATGCAAATGAGTCTTCCGTACCCCTCCCTTCTCTGTTCTGTCACATGTACTTTTTATCTTCTTCTTTTGTCTTGTGGGTACTAGCAGTTGCTAAATGGCTTTTATGGAGGATAATATATTTAGGAAGCAATTTCCATTTGAGATTTTTACTGCTACCTCTCCTTCTCTGTGACCTAGGGAGTGGAAGGCTGATATAATACAGTTATCTTTCCAAGCTGAGTCACTTTAAAGCATGTGCTTGTAATATACGGTTTTTAATAATCTCTCCTGCCACAGAGCAGAAACTGGTCTCTGAATGAGGACAACCAGATGAAACTTGCTTCCATGTAAACATGGCTTGAGCAGAATCAGCCAATTTCAGGGCGGATTAGTGTCAGTGTAGTGAAAACAGGATAAGGAATGTATGAATATGGGGAGAGCTTGAGCATCACTTGTAAAACCAGAAAAATCTGCATGGGATTGTGTCCCTTCCTCAGCCACCCCAACTCCAAAATCTTCTTGTCCTGTCTCATGAGCCTTTTGTGCTTTAAGGATAGAGCAGCAAAACAGGACAAAAAAATGAAGGAAGAGATGGTCTTCTGCACACACTGGCTGCTCTCTTGTCCTGATCTGCAAGACTGCAGGTCCAAATCAGCAGGTTTCTGTCCCTGACGCTCCTCCCAGGTGCTGCCTCTGTTTGCTGTCCTGAACCTGGGGTTTTTGTTTTAAGCGTGTTGGTGTCCAGGCCAAGGAAGATATATTTTAAGGAGAAAAAGCCTTGTAGGGTAACTGTCGTGGTTTAGCCCCAGCCGGCAACTAAGCACCACGCAGCCGCTCACTCACTCCCCCTCCTGCAGTGGGACGGGGG
>NW_010556527.1:0-280 GCF_000687285.1 Phaethon lepturus | reverse complement strand
TGCCCCGCCCAGCTTCCCGTGCACCCCCAGCCTTCTGGCTGGCAGGCCAGCATGAGAAGCTGGACTGTCCTTGACGACTTTAGCAACAACTCAAAACATCAGCATGTTATCAACATTTTCTCATCCCAGATCCAAAACATAGACTCACACTAGCTTCTGTGAAGAAAACCAGCTCTATCCTGGCTGAAACCAGGACAGTATCCATCCCTTATTCCATACCATTTGCGTCATGCCCAGTTCCTACACTTACCAATACATTCCAATTATTCATTATTACTCT
>NW_010556526.1:0-7499 GCF_000687285.1 Phaethon lepturus | reverse complement strand
GACCCTGCACTTGACCTTCTTGAACTTCATGGCATTCACATGTGGCCACTTCTTGAGCTCATCAAGGTCCCTCTGGGTGGCATCTCTTCCTTCGAGCAAATCAGGCGCACCTCTCAGTGTGGTGTCACCAGCAAACTCGCTGAGGGTGCACTCGATCCCACCATCTAGGTCATTGATGAAGTTCTTGTGCAGTACCAGTCCCAATATGGACCCCTGGGGGACTGTGACTGTGACTGACAGTCACACTTGTGACTGATCTTCTTTTGGACATTGAGCCCTTTGTACAAAGCACGGTTCTGTTTACTCAGCGTGGAAGCATTTAAGGAAAAAATCCCATCATAAATTAATAAACACACGGGTGAGCATTCGCCTTGCTGGGCAGCGACACATACTCATGGACTCCGCCACCCTGGCTGTGTTCATGGGGTGATAACTGTCCATTCTGGAGGGTTTCCCTCCTCCTCTCACGAGGTTTTACCTTCTCTCTGAAGCCTCTGAGATGGGGTGAAGCCAGCTGGGGGTAGAGCTGTGAGTTCAACCCTGCAAGAGGCAGGTTCTGCTCCTGGATGCTCGTGGTCATCGCTCCCCCTCGTCACCTTGGGCAGACCTGCCCTTCACAGGAGCTTCTGGGGAAAACGTGGCACAGCATGATATCTGAAAAGGAGCTCCTTTTATCTTCTAAAAATAACAAATAAACCTGCTTAGAGCCGCCTTTTTGTTTGTTTCCCTACTTTTGATCTTGTCTTTGAAAGAGAAAAATTTTAGATGGGTTAAACCCTTAGTGAGGAGTATTTGTGCTTTTAGTTAGAGAAGTCTTTTTTTTTATTCCCGTTACCACTAAAAACAGTTTTTAGAGCTGATGGGAGTTGTGTAACCACAGGTCAATAACTCAGGAGGGTGGTAAGATCTGTTTCTGGTAAACTTTCAAGAGATAAACACGAAATCCCAAAGCTACCGCGTGGCTGACAAAAAGGGAGAAGAATTTCTCTGGTGTTTTTTTACTTCCGCGCCGAGTTGTTGGTGAATACCTTTCACCGGTGCCCGGGAGGTTTTGCTAAGTACGTGGCAATGTTTGCTTCGCAGAAAGAAAACTCTCGATACCTAGCTCCTGTGGTTTGAAGATGAAGGTAGATGCGTTAAAGCACACGCGCACATGCCTGCTGCCATCAGGAAAGGACTGAAATTTAAAGTATTTCCTGGCAGTTTTGCCCGAATACTGGTTTAAATAATTATTTACTACTGAGTCAGTCTTCTGAACTGGAGACAGCGGCGTCATCTATAATAGTTCTTTGCAAGAACCAGAAATACTGGTAAATAATTTTCATTACAAGCAAGTTTTAGGAGCACAACACCCATGAAATCCTGATGATTTGGAATGCAAATCTTAATTTTGCTCATCCTTGATCAGCATTCCTCTGTGGCATCCTGTCCTCATCTTCCCTGACATGCCAGCATCTCAAAGCACCTCAAATGATACTTTAACTTCAGAGTACGTTGCCGGTAAGAATTATCAACTCGGGGTGAAATTCAGTATCTGTAGAGGACTTGTCTGCATCGCCCGGTGCCACGCTGGGGTGGGATGGAGAGGCTGCAGAGGGGCTCTCTCTGTGTCTGTGGCATTAGGGTAGCTAATACACATGGAACTCTTGCCTCTAAGGTGGGAAGCTAAGTCATGTTTTTCCATAAAATCCGATTTTTTCCCCGTATATTTACAACACTTGCTCTCCTCCTTGAATTAATTTATCTTTCGGAGTTGCGCGTTAGGGGTTAGGACAGCACTAGCTGTTGCAAAGAGGATGAGGCAGTAGGGATATACAGCAAAAAAAATGTAGGAATACATAGCAAGCTCCTCATAGGTGCTTTTTTCTTTTATTTTCATAAAGACCTTAGCCTCCCCTTGCAGATTTCGGAGAAGCCTCGCGAGGTTAATAAAGCCTTGGCTTTAATGTGCATTCCCTCCCCACGCCTGCTTCCTCTACCTTGCTGTCCTGGAGTTTCTTTATACAGTGAAAGGCATACATTTGTTTAATGGAGCTGTCACGAATCCCAGCTACAGATGAACTGCGGAATGTATATTAAAATATATTTGGCGAAGTTAAAATGAAATTCAAAATCAAAGGAAAATTGCCCCGTTGCATGTTACAGTTCGAATCAAAATGTCACCTGGGAGAAAGCGTATTCCTTTCAGAAGCGTGAATGGGTTGTTAAGAAGGGACCAATTTTATCTGTAGGGAAATTCTCTACTGTCTTAAGCCCAAGTGTGAAGAGGGAAAGGCAAACTAATTAGCAAATTTTAATAACAAAGTAACGGAATATCAGATGGATGGTATGTCTTTTAGCATTGCTTTTATACAGCTGAGCAGGTTCTGCGTGTCTCTGAACGCATAGCAAATGAAGGGAAAATCTTTTATTAAGATAATGGAATAAAATTCTGATTTAAACAGCCTTAAATTTATGGCAATCACAACAGTAAATAGTCCGGAGATGGAAAATAAGTGAAACTGCATACTTGAAGTGGAAGGTTTAACGAAAAAAACTTCAACAAATATGCCTGAAGAAACACAATTACAAATCTGAATGGGCAATTCAAACCCCGTAATTGCACAAATGAAACAACAAAGGAAATGGATGTTCTTGTGCAAGGAAAGGTCATCCCGGATCTTGACAAATGTTAAAACAAAACCCAGTGGCCTCACTGACAGTTTATTATACGAGAGTTGTAAACTGGGAATTCTGGAAACAAGGGCGGTTCAGGTGCATACAAGGGAAAATTTCTTCACCGCGAGGACAGACCCCAGAGCAGGTTGGTCCAGAGACATCGTAAGGCTCAACCTCTATTTCTCTGTGATACTACACAATATTTAGCATTTAAATACGTGGTGTTTGTAAAGCAGACACGCAGCTTTTGGCAGCTGATGGACAACAAAAATAGGAATTTGCTAAAATTTATAGGAAATACGGTCCGGATCCATGAATGACTATTGTCAAGACATGGAGAAACCCCTGAGGGAGCAGCGCAAGATATTATTAGTGGTCGTGTAAGTGGTCATCGGTGAGTTTAATGACATTAATTTCTGGTAGAAATCCCCTCCTCTTTACTGCACCATAAGTGGGCAGACGGCTTTACTGCGCATTTCTCGCTGGCAGCCAATTTTAAGCTATTTAGAAAACGAGGACATTTAAAGTTGGTTGTGTCGCAGCTTCTGCCTCGCACGGCGCCGAGCGAAGCTCTGCTCACGCATCTGCAGTGTAAAATGCTCGTTAGGGTTTTCATACGTCTTTGTAACTTCACAGCGTTAATATTTCTCCTGCTTTGATCCCTGCAGAAGGGAGGGAAGCGAAGCCGCCGAATGTTGCTGACTCTCATCTCGCTTGAATGGGAGACTCCTCCAAATTTCTTACATTTGTTGTCTCCTCACATTCTGCAGTCTCATCTCTAATCCCTCTCTCCTGCATCTTTAATCCATGAAAGTAAGTAATTAGAGACCCAAGCACATGTCAGAGTGATGATGTACAGATACAGCTGCCGCAGTTTTTTTCTTAAATATAATAGTATAATATCACAAATGAGCTCCCTTTGCTCTCTGTTTCTCTGGACTCCATCTATCTTTAGAGGGAAAATACAGCTGCATGCAGTCTTCTGACTTATGTAAAAATGGGGAGGAAGCTTTTCCACTTCGTGTAAGCATATTATTTATGAATATACCATGAAGAATGGCATTGCTGCACGACACAATGGTAATCCCATCACATCCTTATTTCTCCAGCAGATGAAAATACTTCATTACAATTAGATGTTGTTTGCTGCTTGTTTCCGGAGAGAGTCTGCAGTTAAACTCTAGACCTTCTCCACCCTGCTGTTATTAATGTGAGGATAGCGAAGTATTTAATCGGTCATCTACTCTACACTAGGTCTGGGTTTGGGATGCTGCAGTGGTCTTTGAAAACGATGGAGTAATAATGGATGAATGACAGGGTAGAAGCAATCTAGCAACTCTTTTGCATGTTAAATATGAATGACAGATAAATTTTACAGCTGTTAGCAATGATTAGGGCATTTGCAGACAAGTAGATAAGTCATTAAAAAAATAAAATCACTCCGTATACCACTTACCCGTCCATTGTCAACACCGTGACTGTACGTGGGGTAAATAATTTCAGTAAGTACTGAAATCTTATTAAAATTTTTAATTAACTCATCAGCAGACTAATAAATATTTCATGACAGCTAACTAAATGTCTGCTCTAACGTGTAAGACTGGCATCCTCCTCGACAAGAGACCTGGTGAAAACCATTTGTCTTGCTTATGCGTGTTGCAGGTGGTTGCAGTGAACTTTTCCAGTGTGGTGAGGCGTCCACCCCTGACATTTGAAACTGTGGTTTTAAAGAGAAGAATAAAAATTAAAAGTACACCTAACAGCCTAATTCTTTGTTGTTTCTAAGAGTAATTTAGTGAAAGAAAGGACTGATTGCCTTGACACGAGGGTAAGGGGGGTGAGACTCGTCAATTAAATTATCGGTTTGCTCTTTGATATTTGGGTTTTGTCATGCAGCGTTTCTCAAAAATGGTTTGGTATTTCCCTCCTTCCATTTGTAATAGGTGTGTGACTGCATAAAACACATTAGGTGCCCGTGAGAGCTATTTTTGCAGGTGCATGCCCACATTGCCACGCTCTCCGTCAGAGGACGGGTGTCACCTTCCAGCTGGACCGCGCCGGGTGGCATCGCCCTTTGCTGGGGCAGCTGTGGTGTCCTTCCCTGGGGCCTTCACCACTGTCCTGCAGAGCCGGGGAGCAATAGCCTCTATTTCTTACGAAAAGAGCCCCCAAGGTCAAACGTTTTTAATATTAATACAGTTGATGTGGTTCAGCTGTGATTACCCAGGTGTCAGGCAGCGTCTCCAGCCCCAGCCTTCCCCGTGCCGCCGCAGCCAGCGAGCGCCGTGCCGCAGCCGAGTCTTTTCATCGCTTTGTTTTCCCAGGCTTTACTTATGGAGGGGAAAAGAAAACTGTTCCTTATATCGTAGTGTGACGGCATGGGTATAAAATAAGCCGTGTCCTTGCACCAGCGTGAACTTCACCCTGAAGTGCTGGAACCGTCGTGTTTGCCTGTATTGTTTGTGCAGCTGCGGGAATTGCACGCACATCTGTTTTGCGGTCCTGAAATTTAGCCCTCCGCACATTTACAGATCATTGTGAACTGGCAAATTTTTTCCTCTTTCTTAATGGTTTCATAAACACCAGGGTGGGGTTTTTGTTGTTGTTTGGGGTTTGGGTTTTTTTACACTGAGTTTCATCTTCCCTTTTCAAACAAAACGTTGCTGGCAGCTTCAGCGCGTTGCTGCAGCAATGTTTTTGCAATGCTGACTTCACAGTTGCATGGAGGATGTGTCTGTTATGTGCAGAAGTTTTGTTACGTAAACTGGACTTCAATTTTTCCAGTTTGTGCCAGAAGATATTTTATCTTCTACCAAATTCCAGGGATTTATAGCCAGGTAGTTTCCCCCCTTTATTTCCCAGCCAATGTTTTCTTTAAAGGAGTAGGTCTTCTGCTTGCATTTCTTGCACTTTTGTTAACCATGGAATTCATTAGGGATGATTCTTGATTCATTGGACGAAGGAGGAAGTTATTTACTCTGGAGCGCTGAAGAATTTGGGGGGGAGAATTCAACAAAAGTGACACTGGGTTACTTATAGCTCTCAGCCCTTTGTCACCTCGGTGGGATCTTTCAAAGGATGTCCTACTTTTCAGAAACGTTATGTGGAGCAGCCCAGCCATTTTGTTGTATTTTCTTGGGCACTTGCCTATTTTTGTATTGTCAAAACAGTTTTCAGGACTGCTGAGTAGCATCAGTAAAGGATTTTTATGTGGTTGCTTCTCTGCAATGCTTCGTGAAACGGCTTGAGCATCTCTTGCCCTCCATTTTAACAGACCAGATACTTGTGGATCTCTTCTGCTATTAATATCTGTGATTTAATAGCATCGGTTTGGACTTACTTCTGCTGTACTTTTCTCCCAGAACTCTCCAAGGGCTGTGCATTTTAATTAGTTTAGCCTCATGTTCCCTCCACAAGGGAGCTGGACTCCCCTGACCCTCTCCTGGTTTTCCCCTTTCTTCTGTGCATTTGTGCTCTTTACAAGGAACATTGATTTTTTTTTTTCCTTGATGAAGGTATATTTACACCTATTTTTGTGGTATGAGCTCACCCTTTTTCCCCATTTAAATATACTTGATCACCACTCTAACGTATTTTAACACACCCACTGTATTTAGGGCAGGAGATGCACCCAGTGCATAATTTTCCTGCAGTTTCTTGAAGCAAGGGTACCATTTCTGGTGCTGCCCCATCCCATTTCTTCATTCTTAGGACTCAATTACAAATCTCTCCATCTTATTTTCTTAATGTCCTACCTCTTATCCTGCTCTTTGTTTCATTAACACCTATTGTATTTGCAAACCTAAGGATTAGTGGCCGGGGAGGCAGGTTGCATCCATGCTTGCAGCGCTTGTGCTCGCAGAGGATGCGGGTCTGGTCCTGCTGCCTGCGCTGGGCTGTTGGTTTAGCTTTAGCTAAGCTTAGCTTTAGCTTTAGCCTAGCGGAGGGGACTCTCTGCGCTTCAGCCTGTGGTGGTTTTAGCACGTCGATGGTGTGCACGCGCGTGAAACTAAACGGCTCGTGGTGTTCCCATGTAACTCGGAGGTGATGAAGAGGAAAGGTGGTACGAAACAAAGCTCTTCCTTATTTTTCCCTGCAAATTAATTTTTGGGGAGTATTTCCCAGTGGGTGCTCGTGAACTTTTTCAAGCTTCCTAGTGCAGATACCTTTGTTGCAGAGCTTCTGCTTCTGAGCTCTCTGCAGCCTGCTCCAAGGAGAGAGCCTAAAGGAGAACGTAAGTAGAAATTATGTAATGGAGAAGCAGATCAGTCTTGCTGCGGTAAAGCAAAAAAAAAAAAAAAAAAAAAGCAAAAAAAAAAAAAAAAAAAAAGAGGGAAATCATGTGTTGGATAAAGGTACTGCTAAAAGGCTGCCCCAGCACACTTGCTGGGCTACTTTCCCTCCCCGGGGAATGGGATGCAGCTGCAAAATGGTGTAAGCTTTCCCTGCAAAAAGAGAAAGTGGTGTTTCGATGTATGCCAGGTTTTGGGTCAGGGTTTGGAGCTGACTCTAGGGGCAGGTCTTTAAGGAAAACAAACAAAACCCCAAAGACCTGTAAAATCCTTATGTTCCTCAAATGCCTTGCTTGGCAAATCTATCTGGACGGAAATGCAGCGCGCTGGATGAATCAAGAAGGGGACAAAGAGTCAAGAAAACGTGAGCCATTTCTACGTCTGCGTGAAGAGTGTTTGGAAAAAACTGGTCACGAAGTGGGGGGTGCTGCTCTGTCACCGAAGCTACTTGAAATTCAGGTTTTTAAACTCAGATGTCAAATGGCCAGTCCCTTCCAAGCCGGCCCGTGGGGCTAGGAGCGCGGGTGGGGTGCAGCGCTTCCCTGCGAA
>NW_010556525.1:559-7439 GCF_000687285.1 Phaethon lepturus | reverse complement strand
TCCAACCTTGATGATTCTGTGATTCTGTGCTTGCAAATTGGGTAACTTAGTTTTAAACATGTGGGTGTAACAAAGACAGACCTTATGCATTCAAATATAAAGCTGAGTCATCTATCAAACCGTTAGATCTTATTAAAGAGTCTTTACACATCTTAACATCTTAGTTCTTTCTTTTTAAGTAACAGACAACGGTGCCTATAATCAGATACTTGTACCCCTGAACACTATTGTAACCATCTTCCTGAGTAATAAATACTGGAAAATAGGGTATATAATCCCATTCTTCAGCTAGGAGCTCTGAAAGGACCCCAGCTTTGTTATTCCAGCTATGCACAGGACAGGGTCCACATAAAATACACATCTAGTGCAGAAGCAGACTCCAAGTAAGGCCGAAAAAACCCATTCTGCTAATTTGAAAGCATCTTAAAGCAACTATTTCAGAAAGCAGCTGTTTCTTCCATAATGCACCAAATTATTTTCCAAGCCAGAGTTCTGAGTGACAACGTATTTTCATCCCCCATGACCGGTGTCCTCCCAGCACCAATATGCCGGTTTTTTAGTTGACTCAGGTTATGGCGTGACCTTGAAGAAGAACAGTTATGCAAGGGAGATTTGGTAAACCATCACCACCCAGAAGAGAGGACAGCTGCATTGTCACCCAACAATTACAGTGAAATGACTTATCACACTATAACCTGCTTGAAAGAACACAACCGACTGCGTACGCACAGTGCGAAGGCAGGCTGAAACACAGAAATGCCACGCACCGTCGCTAAAGCTATTACGGAGCACACTGCATGTAAATGAAACTCGGTAAGACCAGAGAAGATACAAGGGATTTTGTTTGTGTTTACTATTTCAGAGGGGATTTTTCTCTCTCATTTAATGTATTTTAGGATTTTTAAGATGCCTTGATCTGCTTCCCTACATCTGCTTACATCTAATCTAGCATGAAATACAATCCAAGCAGTCCTGGCTGCAAAGTCTTCTCCTGCAAAGTTTCCAGCATCTCAGTGATCAAAAATGATGTCAGCTTTGTTTCAGGTTTCACATTTTTTTCATTCGCATGAATTCTTTGCAGCAAAATGAGTTGCTTAACATGAAGTCATACTAGTGCCAGGGCAGAGTTGTCCTGTGCCATACCCACATATATAGGGTCAGATTCACTTTTGTCTGAAACCCGAGAAGGGCAATTCATCCAGTCTGCATCTCCTTGATTCAGGACATGAGCTCATGCTCTAAAGCTGATGTCAGCCTTCAGGCATGCCCAACTGTCCCCCTACTCTGCAGCGTTTTGTAGATCCTGGCTCCTTCCCACGTCTAACCTGCCTCCCGAGCCGGGATGCCGGCAACAGTGCCCAGCAGTAAGAGTGGCTCCAAGGGTGGACACCAGGCACCCAGGTCAGCCCAGCAGATGTGTGGGGGCAATGACAAAGTCTATCCATGTGAAATGCCAACAACTGAATTCTTAGAGGGGCCCTACTCTTCTACAACTGACATCAACAACATTAACACTACCACTGGGTATTACCCCCTAACCGGTAGCCACATGCCCGGGCACCCCAAGACTTCCTCGGGGCCTCGTGGGGGAGACAGCTTTTGGGATTCGCAGTTGGCAGAGCTTTGAGCACAGCCATGCAGGGAGGGCAGAGTCAGCCTTCTGTCACCCCAGCACAACTGCAACGGCATGAGCAAGCCAGGTTTTAACAAGTAAATCTACATAAAAGCTTTCTCTGAAAGTGATTACTTAATATAACAACCAGCTGTCTCTCCAATTCTTGCTGAGGCAGCCTATCTTCTCACCGTTATTCACAGAGAGGGGAAAAAAGGGAAAAAAAAAAAAAAGCAAGCCTGTTTTGTCTATAGAGTAAGCAAAGCTTCAGAGAAATAATGTTACCTGACAGAGACACCAAGTGCTTTTTTTATTTTTTCCTTTCCTAACCATCCCATTCATTTCTTTACAGGAAAAAGAGCTCTTACTGCTGGGGTGTAAAGAGGTAATTAGTCACTAATCCTTTAAACCCCAATCCCACAGCTTTTTGCACATCAGCTACACAATCTAACTACCATCACTTTTATGTTAGCACTTATCAACACAGGATCTGAATGTCTCCTCTTCAGTTTGGCTGACCCTGTACTCCAGCTGCATGACCTCGCACAGAAATAATTACCATAGGAGAGCACTGGTGGGCACCAGCAGAGTCTCCGGACTGGGAAGCAGAGTATGGGACCATCCAGGCCTGCAAGGGCTGTATTTTTGACTCAGAGACAGCCATGGCTTGAATAGATGGGTCTGTCCCACAAAGTCACTCAGGAGCATCCGTCTGAATTAATTAAATGCCCGAATTTATGTTAGGGCACATTACTGCGTGGCCAATTTTATTCAGAATTAATGTCGCCTTTGATTCCGAGTTAAATTGCACAGAAGAGTTTAATAAGAAGTAACTAATGGGTTTCAAAACTAAATTTGGATTCATCTTCCTAGAGGCTATCGGGTTAGCCCCGGAGGGATAAGTCTTTACAGAGACAAGAATCTGGGACATACAGGTTTTAAGGGGAGCAAAGGAGCAAAAAGGTACAATTTTTTAAATTACCCTTTTAGTCTTCATGTAAATCTTGAGAAGGCGTGATTTTTCCACATTTGTTATCAAGGATGTCCTCTTTAATGTCAGGAACAGTGCTACCTCCTGGGATGGAGCAAGGGGCCCCTTTGATCAGATGATGATCTGAGAGAGCAGGAACACCCACACTTTCACTAGCTTCAGGAAAAATTTTCATTGCTGTTTTTTGTTTAGTTTTGAGATGAGTACAGCCCTGACCTCGCAGACTTTGCAGGAGGATGACTCCCTGCCTCCCTCCCTGCTCTGCATTATAGCAGCAGCTCTTGGCTGTAGGTGCAGGCATATAAGGAGCGAGGCAGCCACCTGGGCATGAATCACTGCCTGAACACCCAGACCCCCCCCGTCTTCCAAGGAAACGGGAATGGAAAGCACTGGCAGAATTTTAGCTGACCTGCTAGAAACAGTTCAATCACGCCATTTAACAGGAAAAATGGCTTCAGTCCGCAATTGGGCATGGCTCTGATTTGTAACAAGGAATTTAATGGTGCCTCTCCCAGAGGACCTAGGAGAGTAAAGACGAGGGGGTGAGGGTAGGAGATATCTAAATAGTTTAGAAAATATTTTTTAAATCCCTGTTCAGCAGAAACTAGCTAAAGCAGGTATGATTTGCTAGCTGAACAGTATTTGCTTAACAAGACACTTACTTGTGCACATTACTGCTATTAAGTAATCAATACACTTGGGTGCAGGGCTACACACAGTTTATTGTTCCTCCCCGCGCTTTGCTCTGACTCAGCAGTGAATCTGTATGATTGTGCAAGTATTACCCAGGCAGCTAGAAGGTTTCTTGTGATAAATAGTGGTGGAGCCAAGGAAAAAAAAATTCAGGCATATTTTTCCTCTGTCTGACTCTTACAAGGTTGGTTTTTTTCTATTTAACTAGAGCCTCAAACTGGTGCTTCTCTGCAGCCCAACTCTTCGCACCACCTACTGCCTTCAGGAACCCGTCTAACAGGAGATACATCTTTCAGCATGTTCACACCTGCACAATTACCAGAAGCAGAATAAATTTACTCTATCCTACAGCAAACGATGGAAAGGATTGCGTTCACCTTTCTGCTCAAAACCAGAAAACGGTTGCTTTCAGAGCAGGTTATGAAAATTCCCCCATCTCAGGTCAGGAGAAGTTTGTGTCACACAAAGGCGACCATATATGCTGTCGTTCCCCACAGCCAGTTAGTTAACACAGCTGTGACAGTCTTGTCCTAGAGAACCAGTTTTCCTACTCAAACAGATTCTAAACTAGCATGTTTTCCACTGCAAAAGAAATACATTTTAAAGCCTAAAAATGATGCAGCTCAGCTTCTTCCCTAACTTTGTGAT
Organism: Phaethon lepturus; assembly: GCF_000687285.1. Taxonomy (NCBI): domain Eukaryota; kingdom Metazoa; phylum Chordata; class Aves; order Phaethontiformes; family Phaethontidae; genus Phaethon; species Phaethon lepturus. The sequence continues at coordinate 3,495 of NW_010556525.1, read as the reverse complement.
GAGATGTAATATCTTGCCCTGTGTCCAGCTACAGGCAGCCAGCACACAATCAGAAGAAACAGCAATCCTTGTGCTCCAGCACATCTGCTGGGCACTAATCGAAGACGGTAACTCCCCTCCTGATGCAGTACCAAACACAGGCACCTAGTGAGACTTTCACCCTGCTCCGAAGCATCCCTTTCGGCCTCAGCTCACCAATTTCAGTGGAATGAATAACCGTCTAAAATTAGGCACACGCTTAAACTTTGTCAGGCTCAGGCTCCTGGATTAACTGCAGACTCAGTCTCTCCCAGCACTGCACTTGACAGCGAGCTCCTTCCCACTCTGTCCCCACCCCGAGTCTTCGGGGAATGTTGCCATGGATTTCCATGGGACACAAAAGAGTCCATATTGGAAGAACCCTGTTAAGGTTGCTAGGCGTAAATATTGACTTAGCAGCTCTTCCGCCTTTTTTCTTTTTTAAGAACAGATTTGTTGGCCATGGCTGGAAAAATAAAATGATGGAGTATGCATGATTCACTCTGGCACTCACACAAACATGCAGATCAGTTGGCTGGCAGCTCGCTCCTCTGTTAGCAGAACATCGCTTCTAAAATGTGTCATTTTGTTTTGGCAGCAAGAACGTCCAAGCCCGTAGACAGAGAGATAAAATCTCCTACCTTCCATGTACTTCACATGGGGACCACTGACCTTCCCCAACACGGAACTTTTGGTTAATACTTCCAACAGCTTTTTAGCTGAGACACACAGAAGGACTAAGAGAACGCTGCATCATTTCACTCTAAAAGCCCAGCCCAGAAACGTCCCCTCTTGCACCCACTCTCCTGGGTCTGCTGCCACGAGCAAGGACTGCAAAACGAACCGCAGGTAAAACTTCTTATTCAAAAGTCTTTTGAATAAAGGCTATTTCACAGACAATAAATATTGAGACAGAAGGTACTTAAGGTCACACAGGAAGTGAGCAGCAGAAGTGAGAGGGGACCCAAGGGTTTTGGTCATGGGATTCATGCTTTCATCACCAGATTCTACTTCCTATAGTACTCCATGCACAGACTTTTAATCCTGAATTTTAAAAATGTTATTTAAAATATGACTTCAACACACGACATTATTCAAACCCTTTTCTGCTGGATCTGGATGATTTGGCAGGACTGGCAGGGGGACAAACCTCCACTGGGGCAGCCTGAGAGTACATAGTCTATGTGATACTTTTGTGTACCAGTCCTGGACACGGCCAGCACAATCTCTGACTGTCCCTAAAAACCTGCTCACCACACACAGGGGCATGAGCAGCTCACCTGAGATTTGGCAAAGGCTGCAGGGAATACGGCAGGAGTAATTCAGGATTCCCCCAGTAGACCTCGGTTTGACATACAACCAGGGGAACTCTTTTGAGAAGAGTTGCATTTGACAGCACCCAGCAGATGTCTGCCAGAAAGCAAGTACCTCCTCAGGAGGAAGACAAAAATCTAATGATTGAATATAGGAGGAGAAGTCTAGTGTCAGAGAAGAAATCCTTCTCTAAAGCGTCACAAGGAGTTTGCTTGCACTCCAGCTAGATAGGGTGTCCTTTGGGACTTTTATCCCATTGGGGTTTAAGCATCTCTCCAAAGGCATAATGCAAAACCAGAAAGGAAGACCACGATCAACACGTGCATATTTACATTTGCTTTGCATCCATCTTCTGTGGCTCTACCCTTCATCTAAGGAACAGGGACCAATTCCTCTTGCCAGGTATCCTCTGTGCACATCCCCTTCAGAAGTGGCAGTCCAGTGCATGGCATGTTAAGGCTGCAGCACCTCACAGCCATGCAGGGCAGCCCAGGGCTCTGGCATCCTACCCACTAATTAGACAACACACAAACTAGCCATCCCCACTCAGTGTTAAGCTACCAGAAACAAAAGCAAGGACACTTAGATACCTTAGGAGCTTAGCAACAGCTGCTCACAATCCACTCCACCTCTCTCAAATCTATTTTTACTGACAGCTTTTGAAGCAAGGACTTCATTGAACAGAGGAACAGGTTGATACCCTCTCTCCTCAACTGTAGGCAGATCCAGTTTGTTATTTTCTAAGCGTTTTCTTGGTGTCACAAATTCAATACTGTGTCTGCTAGCAAAGACGTCTATTTTCAGAATAAACACAATGACATGCGAAGTTTGTATTAGCAACAGCTAAGTAGAAGAAATCAGGAGATAAAAAAGGAAAAGTCTCTCTTAAGGTCCTAACGTGCATAGGACAAGAGACTGAGTAGATCTAATTGTATGAAATTAAGGAATTTTCCGCCTACTCACTCTCCTGCCCTTGCAGCTAGAACAGCACAGCCCGGGTGCTGCCTCCTGGTTTCTCAGGAAATTGTTTGCAGGAAACAGAAACATTTCACAATGCATAAGCAAGAAATAACCTAAACAATTTCTCTGCTCTACTAGCTTAAGGTCAAGGCTGATGTAAGGCAATCTTTACTGCATGCCAATGTTGCAGCTCTTATACCCACACATGAGTATCAGGGGACAAACCAGACAAACACTGGTTCAAGCTGCCAGTTATTGGCCATTATTACCTGGTTATGGAGATGGCAACGGTTTTGCTTTATGCCAGGTTCTCAATAACGCTACACAGCAAGCCAACATGCTGCGTTTAACACTGGGTTTACATTGTACTGACCTGATATGGGTCGAGCAATGGGAAGGCAACTGCAACAAATGTTTGTAGCTGTTTGGAGCCCCACTTATGCCTCCACTGAAAAGGATCCCCTCTGCCTACTGAGATGGCTGAGTTTGCCCTTGAACCTGCTCCTTTGGCTTAGGCTGTCTGAGCATTTAGTTCCCAAGTATCGAGTTAGTTTTAAAGATTTAGGATCAGTTTTGTCACATGGTACCCAGATGATCAGCCATCAGCATCTACATGACCAAGAGCTGGGGCAAGAAGTCCCACT
>NW_010556525.1:0-528 GCF_000687285.1 Phaethon lepturus | reverse complement strand
AGCAGGAATCACAGTGCCCCAGTCCAAAATAGACTTCTATACAATTGTACTTCCTTTAATTCAACCAGAAGAGAAGGTACTTTTAGAAGTTTAAAACAAATTACATAGACCAATCCTAAAGCAACCAAACTCTTTCCATTTTGTAGAAACAGAGTCATGAGTGACAAATTCAGGTCCAAGTGTCTCAAGTCAGATAAGATGAATCCCACCTCCAGGGCATAAGATGACGACGAGGTAAGGATCAATTCTCTAATGACTAGACTGAATTCCCAGAAGTTGTGAGCTGACTTTTTCTTATACATGTATTCCAGCCACAGTCAGGAAAAAATACACACCATGGACAACCCTGATAAAATAGAAGCTGCCCTGGAAAGTCACTTCCAGAAGAGGCAGAGGTACCCCTCCATGGTACAGGCTACCGCCATCTCCTGTAGCAATCCATAGCATGCCTAATTAGTTTTGGAACAATTAGAACATAGACTGTTTTAAGCACTTGGAAATATACTCCTCATAATCCAGGAGGAAGCA
>NW_010556524.1:31959-38736 GCF_000687285.1 Phaethon lepturus | reverse complement strand
GGCTTTTGCCTTTCTAATTTTGTCCCTGGTTTTTCACACTAATGAACAAGTTAAGGTTTATTTCTGTCATCTTTATCAGTTATAGTGGCAGGCAGCTGAGGAAGCACTTGAGTTTTCCATGCATCAGCTTATAAGCATGTGTGCAGTTTTTATGGCTAAGCGTTATGTCTCCTACTGTTACTTGTGATCCAGAGCAGCTTCATGTTTTTCTCCCTCAATGCGAAGAGTCTAGCTTTAAAGAGTTATTGTCAAGCAGGTTGTGAACAAAATTAAAATAACCACAGCAAATTAATTGGCAGAGGCAGAGAAGTTCCCTGGGGTGCTACAAAATGATGAGAAGACCACAAAACTTCCTAGAGGATGAGAAATATGTACATACCATGTATGGTATTCCCCAGCCTTGTATCCTACAAAGGTGTGCAAAGTGGCTGTAAAAGCTGCAGTCCTGCAGGTTTTCAGACTGACCTTAGCACAAGTGCAAAATAAAAGATGAGAAGTGCATGGAGAAACCCGCCAGTCAGAAGGAGAACCACCACCACCCTGCTCTGGGTCATGACTCCCATCACTCAGCAGCCCTTGCAGTCACCTGGCACTTACTTTACTGAAGTGCAAATGCTGGTCTCTGACCCAGCAAGGTTTCCCTGCAGCAACAAAGGCAGCAGGAAGGCAGGACCAGAGGGGTTCAGCACTCTGCTTCTTTCAAGATGACCCCTGGAACGCTGAGCTCGTGATGTTATTAGCATCAGTGAGCAAGGAAGCCAGCCAAGAGCAAAACGTGTTTTATCTTTCCGTCAGTAATTAAAGTGGGCCAGTACTCAACAGTACATTATGCCAATATTTCTTCGAACACCAAACAAGTATGCATCTTCCAAACTAGGCTGCGGAGTGAACAGGCTAAATGCTGCAGCTTCTAAATTTCAACTTCAAGCGCTGCTCAAGATAGTAACCAATTATTGGCTCTACATTACATGCACAGACAAAAAGTTCTCCCACTCTGGACCAATTTTCACCATTGAGATAATCACAACAAGCTACTCCAGTCAAATTCAAATAGACAGAGGAAATGCCTGTGCCCGCCCAAGTCTCTTTGCCATGGTTGAACCCAGATGAACCGTCAACAAATCAGGACAGTCCTAGCAAGTGTCCTAGCACAGTGTTTGCAATCCAGAGAGAAAAAAAGCACAAGTTCACTACTTCAGAAAGATAAACTGCTCTTCAGATCAAGATATCCAAAAAAAGAAACAAGCAACCTTCATATAAATAGATGAGATTAGGACTTCTGTGTTCTTTTCCAACCCATGGGATGGCACAGGACACAGAAAGGACTGCCTCTAGGTACGTGGGTGCACCAGTGAGACCATCACCATCTTTCACAAATAGCTTGATCAAGATGGTGCTTCTGCAGAGCAATAAAATGCACAGACCCCAACCCCACCCATGCTCCTTGCCTGCATTTGCTCCCTGGGTAGCTGTGCAAGAGAGGAGAGGACGTCTTCAGGGTCTGCAGCTTATCTCCCATAGCTGGAAAGGCTTCAAACTGACTGGCATTAGTTCTACTGGCAATGCACTCCTCACAAAAGCTCTCACTTGGTTACTAGTCTGGAGCAAAGAAGATGCTGAGCAGCACTTCAGCACCTGAAACAGGAGATATTCTCACCACAGCCATCAGGGACACAGATGTCCTCTACCCAGCAGCTTAGCTTGCATCAGCCTAAGCAGAGGGGCAGCATTTTGCATGCATGTTAAAGGAGAAGCAGGAGAATCCTCCATAGATTACATGCTCTTAAGAAATCCGTTGAGGCAGCCCACAGGCACTGCAAGCTTCAGCTACAATGAGCCTTAAACTCACATCAGAAGTTCTGGTGCTCAGAGGCTACAGTCCATATATCACACACTAAATGGCTAGTAGCATATGTCTAAACAGAATTGTCATCTCATGTTGTAAGAGGAAAAACGCCAGGTAATAAAAGTCTTTATTGCAGACTGCAAGCACTGGAAAAGGTTCACATTTATGAACACAAGATCCTGGACAAAATTATTAAATATAATTGCCCTGTCCATCCCTATTTTTATTTCTGCAAAAACAACTGAAAGCTCTTCATTTGGGAGGGTTATTTTGTTTAGAAAGGTTGTTTTTAGCTGTTTTTGGACTTTCCAGCTGTAGTACATTTTTCTTTAATTAGTTTAGCTCAACCAGCAGAGAGCAGAAGTTGAGTAACAAGAGTCTGCACATGAAAGCATTTGAAATTGCTGGCTGGCTAATACAGTCTAAATAGACACTGCAATCTGCCTGTCAGGCTTATTAGAGGGTAGTATTGTGTTCTGTATATTACATTACTATTATTGTATTTTCCAAGAGAATGAATTATCCACTAGTAATGATTTCATATGGGTAAATGAGGCTGCTAGGTTCGCTTCATTAGCATCTTTTCTGCAGCCACCAGCATTTAAATTACAGATTCTCCTGGACCATATGAAGGAACAAGTGTTTACTCAAGTGTTTTGCCAGCCTGCCAACACCAGCCCCTCTGCATCCCGCAGTTCCTGCCTCCACTGGGGCTTGTGGAAGCTACAGAAACAGGGGAGGAGTGCAATACAGATCTGAGAACTGAGCAGCTCCTGACAGAGATGGGATTCAGTCCCCATCTGTAGTGTTATCTCCTGATTGCACATAAGCGACCTCTGACCATGACGGCAACATTTTTCGCATGTTCACCTCTTCAACAAGAAACACCCTTTGAAGTAGATCAAAGTAAATACCAAGTACTTTGTGGGTGCGGGTGGCCGTGCAAACTGCCCTGTGAGCACTTCTGGGACTTCCTACCCAAGTCGTGTGCCCAAGCTCACTTCTGCCCTCAGAGATCCAGGCCAAGGGCAGGCAGAGCTCCTGCTGCTCGCGTCCAGGGCACATTACAGTTGGGCAAGGTGGACAGTGCAGGACTATGGGGAATCCTCCCAGACCCCAAGCATCAATGCGATGCTCAGCATTGACGTTACCTTCCCATCCTCCTAAACCAGCAGCCTTCTACAAGTGACGCACAGTCCCCATGCCAGCACACCTCCTTCCAGCATCAAAGCTCAGTCATTTCACAGCCCCAAACCCCTGCACAGCCGACACCAAGAGGTGAGATGCCGGTGGGACAGGGCTGTGCGCTCAGCACAGGGATCAGCTCCACTGAAATACAGGCAAACACAGAGCAAAGAAAAATGGTTGTGTCTCCTCTAATGGCTTGGCTGTGATGTGATGCAAAACCACATCTATGTGAGATCCAACATGCTGCCGGCAAAATCCAGCTCCTGGAACGACTTATCAGGCAAACATAATTTTAAAGGATATTTTAAATTCACTGCTTTAACCCCCTCTCTATTAGTGAGGTGGTTAGTTGGCTATATCTCTAGATTAGAAAGTTGAAATCCTTTAAAGGTTTGAGCTTTAGAAACAACTTTGGGGCAGGGGAGGGAGGCTCTCTACAGCAGGTCTCCATATATCTAATGAGGCAATAATTAAATATCTAATTTCTCAATCATGTTTTTGATCTGGTGGGCAGTGTTCTGGGTTAAAAGCACCCTCAAACCTACATATGCAAAATAAGAACAGCTTAGTTTGGGGAACAGCTATTCAATTTGTCAGTGACAGTGAAGACTGGTGTCTCTTCCACAGCATCCTTCTAGCTCAAGAATCCATCTTCTCCAAGAAGATTTGACTTCAGCTCTAAGCCAAATCCTGAGTTTTCAGAAAATTACAGCACTGATTAGATTTACGAGATGATTAAGAGCTTTTCCAAGTCCAAAATTCAGGTATTTATGCCCTAACAGGCTGTTCCGCTACAGAAAGCCTAAAGGCAAAGCCAGTTTCAGGTCTAGCTTCCAGGAACAGCATGTACTCTGGAAACGTGCTGCACACCGCGAGGTCTGGCCGCAGCAGCACCCTCAAGAAGTCACGCCTGCAGTCACACGCAATATGGGTCTGACTGCCTCGACCTTTATAGCTCTTACATGGCCTCAATAACTGCAGTATCTCTGGACTTCCATCTCTGAACATTATCCATTCGGTACCCAGAGCGCAGCTTGGCCACGGCAGGCCAGCACCTGCAACAGTGACTCTTACTCGTTCAAACTGGGCCATCTTACAGTCACCTCGTAGTTCCTGAATTGAGCCAAACTTGGCCCAGCGGGGATGAGTCGCGAGCTCGGCGACAGCAAAGCACACACCACGGGGGCTGAAGCAGGCTTGGCTTCACCGGCATTGCCTCAGCACGCTGCGTCGCGCAGCCGCAGCCAGGGCCCGCGCTCGCACGGCGCTGGAAGCCGGATGTGTCGGAGCGAGACAAGCCAGCGTCAAAGCACCAAGCGAGGCCCGGAGAGCAGGTTAGCGAGGACCGTGTACGATTCGGCACGTACTGCACACCAGCCTGGAAAGCCTGCGTAGCCCCAGCCAGACCCCCGCGCTGCTGGGACGGGGCCGCCGCCGCCACCCGAGGCGGCCCTGACAAAACAAACCGAGGCCTGTCACCACGATGACGCAGCGTCAACGTACCCCACGGACCTCAGCTACGCCAGATAACAGCAACCCCTCCCTCGGCAGCAAACGGCCCTGAAAAAGTAATCCGTTTTCCCCCAGTTATGAGGAACGTGAATAGCCGTCCGTACGGTTACAACGGCGCTGCGGACGCTGCGCTCCGAGGGAAAGGCAGAGCAGGAGGATTTGTCTGCAGTTGGTAACTGTTCTCCGCCCCGACTTTGCTCAGGCAGCTACAATTATTAATCTGTAAATTTCGACATAAAAAAGCAGAGATAACTAGAGGCAAGGTCAGATGGAGAAAATAATCTAATTTTTTACATTACATTAATTTTTTCCAGCTGAGATAGCTTTCTTTAAGCTGATATTAAGAGCATACATATTTTAAATAAGTCCCACTGGCCGTATATGCCATCAGCAGAGTGCAGCACAGCAAAAAATAATTAAAGTAATTGTTTTTAAGGACAAATGATATTCATTTCAATTCTGCTAGGATAACAATTTGCACAGCTGAAAAGAAGTCAGACATGAAACTGCACTGAATTTATTTCTCTACTACAAGATTCTCTGGATTCTTCTCTGTGAAGAGAGAAACTCCAGTTTATGACATAGGTGAGCCCTGGATATCACTGCTCGGTGTGTGTGGATCAAAGTAGCACAGGGGAAGAAAGCCCTGTTGATGCTGAAGTCTGCCCATAGGGAAGAAGCTGGAAAACAAACACAGGCTCCAGTACCTACGTTCACCTACCACGATGAGGGCAGGAGAATATTTGTAGCCTGGAGACAAAAATAATGTAATTACTAGAAACAACAAGAAAAAAAAAATCTATCAAAACCAAAAAAAACAGATGTGCTTCTTTGTCAGTTTAATTTAGTTTCATTTCTCCTACAGTCTAGATCAAATGAAAAGTGGAAAAAGGAAAGAAAGGGGAATCAAGGTGAAAAAGATTTCAAATTTTCCTCCCAAATCCTAGAACAGGAACTGTTTTAAAACATTAAAATGTTTTCATGGAGCACAGTATCTGAGACCATTTTGCACTGAAATCACATTAGCACATCTCTTTCATAGTGTAGTCAGGCTGGTTCTCACCTCTTTAATAGCTAAGCTGCAAAACCTTTTCAATCCACCAAATAAACAAATTTGTGCTGTTACAGAAATATCACACTATACGGACAAATCTGTCTCGTGATTAACGCCGCAGCAGCAGAATCCCATCAGGGATGAATTAACGAACACAATTTTTCCACCTTTTCCAAAATGAGGACTTAGGTATTTTCAAAATCCTTTTTCCATTCATCCCTGCTCATAGCATGTGTAGCCTGCAAAAAAGTTCCCTTTATTATGCTCTGTAATGAATTTTCACTAAGCTGGACAGCAGAAGACAATACACCCATGAGGAATTCCAAGAGGAATGAGAATCTCCAAGAGGAGAGGCACTAAGAAGGAACTGAGATATTGCTATACTTAAAATAAAAATACAGAGCTGGCATCATCATATTTGATTTAACAACTACCACATGAGGAACATGAAGTTTAATAGAAAGTGCAAACTGTCGAACAACTCCAGTTTGTTTAGATTTCTGCATTCTCAACATAAAGCTGGGCTGCGTAGACCAGTATCCCATCTCCTACAGGGCATTAGCAGAGAGCCAGGGAAAAGTGTCTAAGAGCACACCATAAATATTAGCTACTTGCCCCTAACATTCTTATATTCATGATCATTTTACAGTTTTCAGGGTTTCCTGAACCGATGATTTCTGTTTAGCAGCTCTCGGGGAATTCAGGAGCCCACAGTGTTCCTTAACCCCATCCACATCTCCCTTGACAAGCGCAGCTGCCATGCGATGGATGCAGCCGCCACATCACCTCCCATAGGTGAGCCCAGAGCCCTCTGTGTGGGACCTCACGCGTACGCCTGAATTTCCTTTCTGATCCATTTCCCAGAACAATCCCAGACCAGGATCTCTGCTCCAACATGATCCTGTAGCATCAATGACTTAGAAGCACAGCGGAGATGGGGGATGCAGGAGTGAAGTTTCCTGGCCATAGCTGGCACAGGTCTGCAGTAAGAGCCCTGGTGATGCTCGGAGACACCCACTCCATCCAGATGACTACAAATCTGCATCACCCCCAGAGTCAGTTGACCTGCTGACAGGACACAGGTCCTTGGACCTGATAGCTGCTCCAGGGACAGAGTCCTTTGAATGTCACTGTTGGGCAGCTTTATGACACCAAGCTTGCAGCAGCCTTGAAACGG
>NW_010556524.1:31432-31928 GCF_000687285.1 Phaethon lepturus | reverse complement strand
GGCCCACCATTCCTGCCCCCTGCTGAAGGCAGGCAGCAGCCCAGTGCCAGCTGGGGCTGACTGGCCCCGGGCATGTCCTGTACACAACGCTCAGCCTCCACCCTGCTCACGGGGGCAGCGCTCAGCTCCAGCAGGAAACACCCTAAATAACTGATCTCAAATGCAGCATTAAGTGTGACAAAAATACAGCTCTTGAAGGTGATCTTCAGTCAAGATCATTTACCATAAGTTATTTCTGAGGTGATTTAAGTAACACCTACCCTACAATGAATTCACACCCCACTGCTAACAGGGTGTCAGAGACAGACTTGCTCATGGGCACAGGGTACTTTCTCCAAAGCAGACGGTAGCCATCTCAGAAATCATCATACACCAGAGGCATCGCCTTCAATAACAAACGAGACCTACAAAGAGTCTTTAAAGTCTTGGGTTTGCTACATCAAATTTAGAGCTTGCAGCTATGTCTTTGGTAGAAGAGATTTCAACGGCATGCTGC
>NW_010556524.1:14950-31401 GCF_000687285.1 Phaethon lepturus | reverse complement strand
AGGGAAAGAGAGATCCTGCCACACTGCTCTAATTAATAAAGACTCCGTACCTCCATTCCATGGCTAGCAAACAGAACAGTTGTAGCTACCCTCTCTGTTACTGCTTTATGTGTTTAGGGCACATTCAGATGAAGCAGTCTTACAACACAGTAAAGAGCAAAAGGAGAGAAGAAAGCTGTTTGCGACTCCCACCTGCACTAAACCACAGTTTGAAGCATCAGTTCCTAACCACCCATAACCAGACACCATGTTTCCCAGAGGACATCATGGCTTTTGCAGATACAGCATGTGCTTGGTGACACCCGCAGTTACTCTCAAGGGTCCTTGACTTGCGAGTGCACCTTCCTAGCAGCATTGGCAAGGGTCATATTTCATTCCATATATATTTACTGATTAAAAGCTACAATATGGCAGAGTGCAGGTAAGCATACATACCGATAATACAGAACTAACCACCCCACAGAGACCTGCCAGTTGTCACATTTAAGTGCTCGAATTTCCAAGCCTGGGACATTCAGACTTACGGCTAACCTTCTGCAGCATCAAGCAAGTTAAAGCAGATACACCTAATTACTGAGCTCATCTCATCTCAATCCTGCCCAATTCAGGTGGGAGGGTCAAAATCATAGGGAAAAATCCCATGCGACTTTGAACAGTTGTTTTATCTGGCAACAACACTGTTCCACAGTCTTTGCACAGTTATTATCTGGTGTAACACACATCTTCATTCCCACCACGAAAGAATTCAAGATGTCACATTCACCAACTCCCCATATTGAAATCACATGGTTGCTGTATAAACTTTCAATTATGAAGGGGAGAGGCCAAGGGTGGAGGAGGTAATCCTTCAAAGAACTACTTCAAATGCAGAGTATGGATGAGATTTCAGAAAGGCTAACTTAGAAGCTGCGTGATGTATCTATTGTTTTGATATCAAGGTCATTCATAACACTCAGACACTATTTTCTCAAAGGAAGCCTTTTAAAAATATTTTCTCTATTTGTTTCTACAAATCAGCTGATTCTTGTTATAAAAACCACATTAACTGAGTGACACACAAACCATCAAAGAATTCCTTTTCTTCTCAAAGAATAAGACTGAGACAAATAAGGCACAAGGCAGCAAGATAATCAATGAACCCTGCTTACAGCAAGCTGTGGAAACCTTGAGCTCAAGCCCAATACGAGACAACTTCAACCAATTTAGCTTTTGGTGAAAAAAGGCAGAGCTTGCCTGAATTGCTTTGCGTTTGCTCCTCTGCCCTCAAAGGATACGCATTTGGTAGATGCGGTGGATTAGCTGATTTTTGCACCATGCACTACACTAACTTACACATACAATCGAACTCAAGCTACACACTTGAAGAATACACTATTCCATCTTTGTGAAAGTGTTAAAAATTCTGTTTTTTGCTATCAACTATGACTGATGCTTTCATAATGCATACATTTGGGGGGGATTTTCATTCCCATGAGTCCTCTACACCAACAGCTTTTGAACCCTGGATGAAAACTATTCTTCAAGGAGGCAAGAGAACAACAGGATGGCCTACTGTTCTCCCAGATCCAAGAGAAGATGAAAATTTCAGGGCTTCTGAAGTTGGCTGGCAAATATCCTAAGGGACTAATAGCAGGGCTTCACCACATATAGCCATGTCTGAGCAATTCACTGGAAGAGAACTCCTCACTGTTCTTTAAAAGTATCTTTCTCAGTTCTAAAGTACTTAACCAGGGAACCCTGTGGAGCATAGAGGACTTTGAGTAATAATGCTCCAACAACCATTACGAGTGGGATGTGTGTCTTAGCAAAAGAAAGGTCTTTTCTTCTGGGTTTAGCCAGGCGAATGAGTGAGAAACCAACAGCAAAACACTGACACCCAAGGAAAAAAAAAAAAATTAAGCAAATAAACCTCAGGATTTGTTTCTTCTCTGCATGTCTCTATTATGTTAATTTTTTTTATCTGTCTACACAGCAGAAACAGGACTACAACAGGTCAGAGTAGCCAGGATTGCTCATTTCTGAAAACTCCGCTTCTCAACAGCGCTGCATCCTAGCAGACAGTCACACAACATGGATATGGAAAAACTAGTGGTTTTAACCTATTTGGGAATGGTAAGTAGAGAAGAAATGGAACAACTCTCAGTACCTCCTGTCCTTGAGTCAATGGTAGCTCAGAAAAGATAAAGTTGATATTTTACTTTTGTTCTTTAGCCATCATCAAGAATTGATAAGAATAGAAACAGAGATGTTGCAGTGGATTTCAGCATGGAAAAACTGGAGGTCCCCCATAGCTGTTACCAAAATGCCCTCCAAATGTTAACACCACCATCCAGATGACAACGTCCTAACTCAAAAGTGCTGTGTCTAACACTAAGCACTTAGAAGCACAGGATTAAACATGTATCATCCTGGAGAAAGGGAAAGGTGATGACAAGGAGCCAAAAGCTAGGAACTTTAGTTTTATAAATAAAGGCACAGGAGTGATTCTAGCTAGTAAAATTAAGAACTATATAGATGGGTTTATGAGTCAATTAAAGATTGATTCAATGCTATTTCAATCATTTCCACATGGTAGGGGTAAAAGAAAACGTTACAAGCTATTTTTAAACACTTTTTATTGCACAGGGACAGTAGTTAGGTGGTGTATGAGCATGTTATATCATCATTTCCACGCTCCTTATTCTACTACCAACTAAGCAGAACCTTAAACTGCAGCTAATTAAGCATAACCTAAATTCAACAGGTTCAGATGATGTGCACCACAGTGTTAAAAGAACATCCTGAAACACTCTGTATTATTGATATCAATTTTAAACATATCTTGGGCACATGGAAGTCACAGTGGCTGAAACAAAACCTGCTAATGTGCCAAGTATTTCAAGTAAATAGAAAATCCTAACAATAATCTCCAGTGATTATCAAGAGTGTGATAAAATTAATCTATATAAACTGAAAAAAAATTAAAAAGTATAAAATAACCATTAAACTTTAACTTAAATGATTTTACTCTTTTGTCATTAAAGTGACATTGTTGATCTTCCTTAGAGAATTTAGCTTCACACTACGTGATTTAAGATGAAAACATGAGACATGTAGCAGTGGATGAAAATCATCTCATGCAGTTGTGACGGAATAGTTGTGGGTATACATGTGTGTTCCTACTGAGGACTTGGCAGAGGATGGTCCTTGGCCCTATGGTTGTAAAAACATATATTAATGAGTGGAAAAGAGCCTAAAATCATTACTTAACAAGCCTGAAGATGACAAATAGTGTGGGAATGCTAACTAACAACTAAGATGGGACCAACAGATCTGCATGGCTAGATAAGCTGCACTGAAGAATACAATACAGTACTGCTACAGACAGAGCAACACGAATGATGGGAATAGCATCCTGTAAAGCCATTGATTTTGGCAGGAACTTCCTGGTCAACATGGAAAAACAGCAGCTGAGCACATTGTGCTGGACTGATCCTGTGGTCAAAAGAGCTCAGAGAAGCTTTGGATGGGGGATGCTCAAATGAAAAAGGAATTCAGTGTGTGGCATTTCACATTAATACTGTCAAAATTATGTTAAGTTTTAATGCTTGAAATTCAAGAAAAATACTGAAAACACTGCATCCAGCACAGAGAACCACCAAGAGGATGATTAAAGGACCAAAAGCTCAGCTTAGAGAAAGGCTCCAGAAGCACCATCTGTTCTCCTTAACGAAGGGAGAAGGTTAATAGGATGATCTGATCACAGTTTGCAAGTGCCTACCTAGGGAACAGAAGTTTGATCAAAGAGCTCTGTCCTTTAGCAAAACCAGTCTAACAAGTGTCAATACAAAACCAGACAAACTCAGGCCCAAAACAATACATGTTTATGACAGTTAACTATCAGTTAATGCTGATGTTGACAGCATTACTAGTACTGATACCTGTCAGTAAGGCTGAATGCAGGACAGTAAAAGCTGTCCTGGATTCTACATCATACATTAAAAACATGATGGAATGATTATTTCCCACCCCCCCTATTCAGATGCAACTTCCTAGCTAAAAAAGGAATTAATTCAGAGCAGCCAGAGAATTTCCATAGCACAGACTTTGCATGAGCAGCTTTGGGTGTCCCATGAGGTCTCTTCAGTGGTAGCATCGCTCCAAGGTGGGGTCTATGGCATGCCACTGAGGACAGGCTCTATCACTCCAGCAGCTCTTAGGAATGACAGTTTAATCCTGAAGCATCTCTACTCTGCCACAGGCTGGCCAACATCCCCCTGCCAGCGGGGCATCCAGGTCCTGCAGGACCCTGGGCCATGCAGCAAGGCAACAGCTATAACCAGGCATAACGTGAAGAATCCAATCCTAATTTAAAGAAATCCCATTTTAAGATTAAATACTCACTGTTTATTGCATATTATTTAATTTTCTTTAGAAAGACTGGGGGAGATTGCTTTTCTTCAAATGCTTTTTGGCTCTGGGAGCTGAGGGAACAGAGCATCAGCTGCAGGACCCCCACTAGTTCCCAATGTGGACCAGTTGTTTCAGACCCAATAGGTTGTTCTGAGAACAGCCCCTGTGGGGGCCTTCAGGATAAAACACACCCCAATCACAGACCTGGCAGCCTATTTAACAGTCACCTTGTTAATAACCCAGCAGGGTCAAGGAGTAAGTAATTTAACCTCTTCAGCATGTTTTCTTAACAAGCTCTTTGACTCGTGTGCTATAGGTTTGCAGCAGGACTTTTCCTCAGGGCCAGGAATAAGAGCACAGAAGCAAGTGGAGTTTGTTTTGCAGAGTGTGGTACACTGAGGGAGCCCGAAGGATGCATGAAGTGCCCTGGGATTCCCCACCTCAAGCCCCAGTTCTCTCACCACATGCTATGAAAACATTTGTGGTTCCAACCTTTTGATACAAACCTATTTATCCTCTTCTGCCCCTTACACATATTGCAGATCGATGCTTCCTGCCCTACAACCTGCATATAAGCACTGTTTTTAAGGGAAAAAACTACAGAGCAGAATCCAATTCCTCAAAAATCAGATGTGCAAGAAGCTGCTGGTGGATTTCTAGAGATGGGGGCCTGGGGAAAAAGGGGAGAGAGTTTGGCTAGAGGCAGAAGGAGCATCTAAAACAGCCAGCAGCAGCCTGGCTATGGGTAGCCATTTATTAATTCAGTTTGTAAGAGCCAGACCCCAGGAACAGCAGGGGGGAGTTGAACCCCACGCTGCGTGTGGGTGCCTCATACAGCAGCCTTCACAGGAAAGTCTCTGCTGAAAATTTCCTGGCCCCATCCCTCTGCTGTTCCTGCACAGAACCACTGATGTTTTGGAGGGGGAGGGAGCCCATCCCTTTCTGGCAACGCAGGCACCTCATGCAAATTCATTGAATAAATGCAGTCATTTCTCTCAGCTGATCCATCCCCACGTGCACATGCTGAAGCTGTGCCAGATCCTTAATGCAGCCAAGTCTCCCACAGTTCATCACTCCTGAAGGTGAAATGGTTTGTCACCCTTATCAGCATTTTCCCCTTCCTCTGTCTGCCCCAAACTGCCTTCCCTGAATTTCCTGGCCCCCCTTCCTCACAGGAGCTTTGCTCTGCACAAGTCAAAATGCAACCCAGGCAGAGCCTTGAAAGAGACCTTTGAGAGTAAAGGACATTGTAAAGTTATTTTAAGCTGAGGAAAGCTGCATTTCTCTCAGAGGTTGGCTTCAGTCTCCCAAGCCCTTGAATTTTTACGCTTAAACCTGGCTCCTTGAAAAGGCTCCATTAGTAGTCAAGACCCACCAGCAGACATAAATAACTAGAAACAAAACTGGAGCATCCGCACTAGATGCTCACATGAGCTTTGGCTTCTGCAATCAGTCCATGTGAGCCTGTTAGTCATCTGAAACAGCACAACCCTCAGCTCTTCATGGAAGAGGAAGGCTGTGCTGGATCAGCTGGAGCTGATCCTTTTCCCTCCAGTTTGGAGTAACCACCAACTCCTAGTCCCGACCTGGCCTGAAGAAATTACTCCAATTAAGCATATGAGGATCTGAAAGAGCAGGGGTGCAGTCTGGAGCCCACTCTACCCTCTACTGACTGAGATCTGTGCAGGCCTGCAACACCTTATCACATCTCACAGGGCTGGACAGAACATGAAACAGATCTCCTTCCTGCAAGGGATGCTTGTCTCCTGGTCTGAGCAGAAGCTTCCACACTAACCATGGAAACTCTTTCAGGGTCTGTTTTGCTTTGTGCAACATAACTATGAGAAGCTCAAAACACATGGACAATATACTTCAACATTCATGGACCCTAAGCTTTTATCCAGCTGTGGAAGCTCTAAGGGCTCAGGTTTACATACTCCCCACTTAACTTCAGCTGCTGTATGAGCCTTTTCACAAAGAAGAAAATGGGGTTTTGTGTCTCCGATATTAAGCATCTTAGAGATTAAAGCAAGGGAGGAATGGACAGATCTCTCACTACATGCTGTCAGAGGAAGAAATGGAAAGAATCTATTATTTTAAAGAACACACAAGCAACCAGGCAGCTGAAGAACCTTTCAGAGACATTTTTATGATTTTTCTATGACTTTATCTGGGGAGGGAGCGATACATGGATTTGTATCAGGCCCTTCTCTAGACTCAGCTATATAGCTTCTAGCTCTGTATGCACTGCTAATGAGATGAAACATTACTTGCTTTCCAGAAGTGACTGGTGATTGAGAATGCCTTAAATTGATGCTCTTCATATGGCTTTTAATTGCCTTTAAAATCATGTGCAATCATTTATGAAATCTGTTTAAATCTAAATCTTTGTTACTTTTCAAAGCATCTTCAACTTTATTTCTAAAAAGAGGCACTATAGTCCCCAACCACTGGAAATTTCCTACCCCTGCCTTTCCACCATCTCGTTGTACATTTTCAAACCCAGGTCACACAGGGCAGCAATAACCCTGGTAGCTACCCATGGTAGCTTTAAAAACAGGCTAGTTCAGACTTTCAGACTTGTTCTTAAAAAAAAAAAATCTCTACATTTGGAACCAAACCCAAAATTCAAACCTCAGAACAGTCAAAAGTTTGGCATTACAACTCTGATCCATTTGGTTCCCTCCCTGCCTTCCTCTGCTCAGAGAAGCAGCCTTTTGCATCTGCTCAGCACAGGCCCTATGGCATGTGTGACCTTACCATGCTGCAGGACCAGGAGCCACGCGCCCCTGCCAGTGGCAGCCAGCCCATTGGTGGCATCTCACTCCTGGGAGAGGTGCAGCTTCAGACCCAGCCGAGCTCAAAAATTCTGGGGGAACAAAGAGCAAAAGTAGAGAAGCTTTCACATTTTTCTTCCTGCTTTGTGTTGTGCAAGCCAAGCTGCCCATAGCTGGATCTTTTGAAATTGTGACTAGATTATAATTTGAAAAGCCAGAACATGAATCCAGTTAAAGGTCTCCCGTCAACTCAAGGATGCTCCTTTAGCACAGCATGTACCTACACACTCTCTAGCAGGAAAGCCTGTGAGACACCCAAGAACAACCCATAGCAACGTCTTGGCTCAAGAGTCCAAAAGAAGCCACCATAGTAATCTGGTTTAACCTGCACCACAGAGCATAGTGCAGCATCTCTTGACTGTACATATTTAAGAACAGTTGTGTTTTGATCCCATTAGCCTGAGATAAGCACTTCTTTTTTAAACACAATTTTGCTACATAGCTGCTTAGCTCTCTGCAGTGGACAATATCAGGTTTAGACCCTGCTGCATGTGACTCCATCTGCATGCTTTAAGCTCAGATGCAACACACTTGCTTTAGCATCCGTAACTAGACCATAATTTCTTAGTATGATTTAAGAGGCCGTAATTCAGGATAGCCAGTAATATTTCACCAAGTCCAGGCTGCCACAGCGTAACTGTGTGCAGCAGCTCTAAAGACGCTGGAGGGAGGCAGCACATCTGCAACGAGCAGCTGAGCCCCATGCAGAGCTTTACAAGCCACTAGTGCTTAAAGCTGCTTTGAATGAGCCACAGCCATGTCTAGCTGGCCTCAGGCTACTAGCATTTAGAGGTCTGAGCCTTGTACCAGTTCTGGAAGCTAAAGGCATCCAGCTTTGCCCAGTTCCTCACTGTTTTCCATGCTCCCTTCTTTCATTAATAGGATCAAACCACTGCCCCCAGATTTCCCTCAGCTTTAGAGAGCTTGTTACTAGACATTACAGAAATATGTGAACCATTAACAGACTCTCTAAAGACATGTGCCCTGAAGGGAGGAGATACTTTCCCTAGATGGTCACATTCAGCTCCGTTATGTATCATAACTGCTACTAGATAATTTCCAGCTCAGTAATACCCTGAAGGAATAATTGGAATCTACACTGAAAGTACTAAGTATCATACACAGACCCAAAAAGAGATAGTGCCTGTCAAGCATTTAGTCTCTACAGGTAAAAAAAACAGGTAAAACAGGTAAAAGAAAAGAAAACTGACTGCACATCAAAAACATAGTAAAGGGAAGAGACTTGACTAAAGTCACTGAGCAAATAAGTGGAGAGGCAAGATTATTACCAGGGTGTCCTGAAACCACCCCAGCAGCTTGTACTCCTTCCTTGCTCAGTTGCTTTAACTTCTTTGCAGACCTATCTTACTGTTGCAAAAGTAGTAACAGTAAGTGGAGCCTGCACCACAGCTGCAGTCATCATCAGATATTCTCCTCAGCAGCTATGGGACGATTTATCATTCCTGCATTCATGTTCATTTGAGCTCCACAGATGTAGCCCAAACAGTAGTCACTCATTCACCACTTGATCATAAATAGACTTGGGTTGGCAAGAAACAGGTCACTAGGAAAATGCAATTCAGCAGACGGAACCAGTACCTATCACTAGCTCCAGCAAACCAGTGTCACCCCTGACAACTTCAAATCAATGGATCTACAGGAATCACCTGCCCAGGTCCTGATGCTCACTTGTTCATCATGAATGCACATCCACTCATTATCTCATCTCCATTGTTAAGACTCAACTCAAAGTCATTGTACAAATCTTAAGTACAGAGTCAGAAGAATAGATATTTTCTAGCACAAGTCAGAGAAGGTCCAACTTTTTGTCTACTTCCAGGTGGGGTTATTCCTCTCACACCCCCCAGCGTCTATGCTAGATCAGCTGAATACTGTTAGAGCTGCAGTCTCGACTCTGAAGTGTTGATACAGAGATTAGCTTTGGAGTCAACTTAGAGAAAAAAAAAAGGTACTATTTGCAAGATTACTTCAATTAAGCTAATTTTCTACCAGAGATAGTTCAGGTAACGTTTGCCATGACTACATCCCATCAGTTGTATAGAAAAAAGCGTGGTAAATGGCTGCTGCCGTAGCAAAGTTAATAAGCATGTGCTTTTTTTTTTTTTAATATATATTCATGTATGTATATTCCAGTCCATAGCCAATGGACAAACAGAGCTGCTATTTGGTACTATCAGAGAAATCCCTATTACAAGAGAACTTAGCTGCAAACCTGGAGCAATTCAGGGTACCTTCCAAAAGTGGTGCCAAGCACTGCAACAGTTCAGTGTACTTCTGGTGCACTTCTGACATCTGACAGCCAACAACTGGAACTGCTGGCTCCCCAGAGCTCCTACAGGGAAAAACGTGCTCCCAGCTGGCTCTTGCACTAACAAAAAAGGGGGTTTGGTCATAAAAATGCCTTTTAATTGAAACTTAATTAGAAGGAGAAGCCTTGATTAAATTTACTTGAGGAAAAGGTTCCTCAGGTCCAGGGTGGAAATAGAGATTAGTACTCTGAACAGACTGGGATCCAGGTAACCTGATCAAAGATGATTTCAAAGATGAAATCATTTCACTCTGTGTAATCTAGGAGTGGGAAAGCATCTACAATACCAAAAAATCTGTGGGGCAAAAACATTGATTTCTAACTGCCAGTAAAATAACCTACAGCAGCTGCTGTGTATGTGGATGCACACAGGCAGGATCAATTCCCAAGATCTTTACTTGAGTTCTGCAGACAAGAGACAAGCATTTGTTTCTCTGCTTACCAAATGCTCAAGGAGCCAGAAAACTAAAAACTATTTCTGTGAAACATATTGTTATTTTGAGGCTACATCTTGCACGTCTGTGTTAGCCAGAGTCCCTACTGAGAGGGCAAGTTGGAGTACTGGCTCCCTGATTTGGTCCAACCTTCTAACACTGCAGCAACTGGCATGAAAACCCTCCTACCAGGCTGCTATGAAGAAAGCAAAGATTTATGCTTGTCATGTCTGTGAAGAAATGTGGACCCATCACACAGACCGGTGGCTCTGGGCTCAGATGTAGGACATCAACAGCTATATTAAACAGAGGTACAAAGCATTTCCCAAACAGCTTTTATTGTTCAGGCACTAATCTCAGCCCTAGATTTTACCTGTTACAATTTTCTTTCTTCACGCTCATGACACCTCCAGGTGATAACTGTCAGATTAATATTATAGGTTTGTTTTAGAAACATCTGATTTTAACTTGTAAGCAATTCCAGCATCTCTATACTATGCACTAGGAAGATACCAGTGTTTTCATGTGCCTGCTGTGTCAAAGACATTTGAGGACCATTATAATCAGCCTTTACAGCAGGTACCATCCAAAAGTTCAGAACATTTCATAAACACTAACCCTTAAAGCATCCACAGTGAAATATTATCACCTCCATTTCACAGATGGACACACTGAGGCTGTGATTTGCCAGTGGACAAGGTTGCTTCTATTTCTGCTTCTGCCTCCAGTTTACAGAGTGCCCTGGCACAGGTCACTGCACCAGACACCTCCCTGGTGTGGGAAAGCACTTCCCCACACATTTCCAAAAGCTTGCACCAGGCCTGCTCCTGCATTTAAGAGAGACTCGGGGCTCGGCACATCAGAAAAGGAGCACAGCTTTGCCAGCTCCTGCTCTGCCTTTCTAGGGGGCTGGTAGTTTGCAGGGCTTCTCCTGGAAGCCTGGAGTCCAGGGCTGTAGCTATGCTTAGCTTTTATTTGACATATCTAGCTGTCAAAGTCAAAGAGGGAAGTTGAAATTGCAGCCCGTAGGAGATGCATGCATGTCTATGCAGAAATGCCCCAGAAAGAATCTTCATGAATTAGTTTTTAAGCCTCTTTTAAAAAGACTTCTCTTCACTTTTCCCCATGTTAACCAGTCTGGCAACACTACTAGCAGCAAATTAGAACCATGAGATATTTATCGGCAACAATTCTTCCAATAGCTAAGTGAGGGGCTGTATAGAGACATGCAGTTACCAGAGAAAAGCACTACCACATCTCAAAGCTTATTTTATGCTCACCAGCTTATACCCAGATTTCCTTCTCTGCTACAAGCTGTTTAAAGGGTTGATAACTTAAAATGGAAAATGGCTTTTTTTAAAGCATTAAAGTCACAACAGAAAGCTCCACATGCCCAGCATGTCAAGCCAACACACACGGAGCAAGACAACCAAAATGTAGCATTTTCTTATTCAGCTTCATAACACCTACCTGCCTCTGGAGAGCCTTCCTTCGCTCCCTACTTTCCGCTCCAGCCTCACATATCTTTTATAAGCCCCTCAAGTATTATTCTCAGCATTGCTGCTTCATTCTGGTGGGCAAGCAGCTTGCTGAGGTGCTCAAAGATTTTAGCATCCCCAGAGGTGCACACAGAACTAACCTGTTGTTAGTGTGCACGTCCCAGGGAGACAGATGTTGCGTACAGCTGAAGCTATTAGGGAAGACAAACCAGGTTTCCATGGTTATGGGAGCCTGAGCTTCCCATCTCAGGAAAAATTCAATGCACGAACCACAGTTAGGAAGAAGCAAAAAAAAAAGGCCAGACTTATGGGCAGCCGTGTGCTACAGCTCCTTGATGTTTCACATGCAGGCACTAGCCAAAAAAACAAGCTTTTCTTGACAGCTTGGAGATCCGTGGGCTCAGACAGCAGCAGCGCTTTTTCCGTGTTCCACTGCACTTGTGCTGCGGCAGTATTTGCAGTAAGCGTACGGATGGGCAGGGCTGCGTTTCTGACCCTTGCTCGCCTGGACGAGCCTCACTGCACCCCAAAGGGGGTCGGGGCTGCAGGACGAGGCATTTGTTACCCAGAAAGAGCAAACTGTCACTTGGTCCGAGCAGCCTGTCTCACAGGCAAGATGAAGCAGGTGCGGGTGGCTCTCTGGGGCGTGAATAAAGAGCTTGCGCACAAAAACCCTGGGAAGGCAGAATTTGCAGGTGTGAATTTGCAAATCTGTCCCATTAAGTTAGAAGGTTTGGGCTCAGTGTGCTGCAAAAATAGACACACACAAAGCCACAGTCCTCTCCCTCCCCTCCTCCGAGCAAAGTGTAACGCGGCTTCCTTCACGCTGTCCTGAAAATAAAATGGTTTACAATCAAAAGCTCATGCTTGCTTCAAACTGAAACACTGACGAGGCAGAGGATGCCGATACAATGCGGAGCCCCGGCAGACCTCCGAGGCAGCGGCTCTCCAGGGCACAGGACACCACAGCCGCCGTCCCACTTAAGGGGCTGGAATAGCATCACAACCATGTTAATTCCCAGGCAAGGGGAATTTCACAGCAGAATAAAATAGATTCCAGGCTTATTTTGGAATCAGTTGATCACATCTCCCCATCCTATATTCCTCCCCACAGCTGCACAGTGACTGCCTGTCCTGACATCAGCTGTTTAGATCAGAGCTGCACGGGCTTAGCAACACCTATCCCTGGTAATCAAACTCCTCCAAACACCTTGGAAACGTGTGAATCCTGTGCTGGCAGAGTCTGTCTGAGCAGCAGCCACCCGAGACCGACATCCGTCCTCTCTCGCCAGGGCAGGTACCCTGCACTCCACCAGCAACAGCCACTGCCCGCGCACCCCTCCCAGCTGGTTTCCTTCCCCAAAGCCACTGTCTCATGGCATAGCACGGGGGTACCAGCAGCTAACAAACGCTGGAACAGAGACACTTGTCCAGTATGGAATCAGATCAAGATAAACCAATTACTTTTCCACAGACAGCATCTGACCCTGATCTGCAATTAACAGATCAATTATTTTCCCTTCTTCTGAGAAGAGCCAAGCTGTCACCGTCAATAACGCTGTACCCTAGCCCCTGGGACTCTCCAGAAGAGCACAAAACAAGGTTTGAGGGGAAGAAACTCAGAAGCATCCAAGAACAATGAGGACAGATTTCTCTTACTTCAGGGCATCTTTGGCTGGTTTTGACTTGACTTTCCGAGGAGTCACCTGTGGGACACTAATCTATTTGGCAAATGAGAATGTGGGGTGCAAAAGCATAAACTGGGTGTTATGTGTTCAGATTCACATTAAAACTCCTCCAAACTGCCTAGTTGGAAACACAGGCTTTTACAGATCCGTTTTCTGTAAGACAATGATTTTGTAATTTCTTTGACCACAACGTACTGCATATTGCAGCAGATCTAAGCAGTCTTATCATAGCCACACAAAATAATTACTGGAGGTCAGCACCTGCCCTTAGGGGTGTCTTAAGGTAGTTGTTTGCTGAGGAAGATATTTGAGACTACTTAAATATTTGCCTTCGCAAGGATCATTCCTAAACAATTAGACCCACTCTCCTTAAGGCTGTACAATACTCTTTTAGCTCCTCTAAGGCACCTGAGAAAGATTCAAGGAGTACATACAAGACATATGGATAATACACACTCAGAGTAGGGATTTGACCCTGTTCTTTCTCCAGTTACCTCAAGAATGGCCAGAAAGTCATTGCTAAAATTCTGCTGGCCAAATGGATCTGAGAGCAACCCATGAGCTGTCTGAGCTGCACAGCATCAAACACACATTTTTTAATTTGTCCAGCCTACCGTTAACTGCAGTGACTTGTGTGCCATTAAGTCTGATCTGCTTGACTTTCTCACCCTCAAATCCCTGCAATAAAAAACGAAGCCATTTCTGCCCCTTGCAACCAAACCTTGACCCCTTCTCTGTGCATTCAAACCCAAGAACATTTTAATAACAGCTCACTGGAAATGCCTCAGGACACTCAGATATATCTCCCGGGGTTTCTTTCCTTAGGCAGAGATAAAGAAATCACATGCACAGAGACCTAATGAGCACTGCTGCTCTGCAAGGGGCTACAGGTTCTCACGTGCACTGGAAGGAAATGTCTCTTCTCCTGCAGGTTACAACCCTCAGCTTGGTTTTAGTCAGGAACTTTCAGTTCCCTCTAGACCATCCAAAGGGCTCTGGCTCTCCCAAAACAAGGCAAGCTGTTCCCACACCTTGATAAACCCCAAGTTGGGATGAAGCCTTCTTTGACTAGACATAAAGGGATACAAAAATGTCTCTGAGTCCTCATCCCACTGGGCATCCCTGCTGTTGCCTGGCATGCTACCAAGCAGGATGGCCTACAGATGAGTGAAGTCTGGGATGGTTATGCTTGTTTCCTCAAATGACTATGCAAAGACTGAAAGGAGGGAACCTCTAGATCTATCAGATACTTCTCAATATAATCCTTCCATGTAATATGCTAATAAGCAGTGGTTCAAAACAAATCAATAAACCCAAGTAGCCAACAGAAAGGATTTCTTGATGACAGAAATATCCATTCATGTCTTGTTGGTTGAGCTTCTGAAAAGGTCTGGCAAATCTGTAAGTAGCTATATATAGTATTTCATATTCAAAAATAAGCACAAGGATGAAGTACAGAGGCAAGCAAATCTTTTTCTAGTGCCCAGTGGTTGGGAGCGCTGGCACTTTTCTGTTGTTCACATGGGGCAGGAGATTAAGTAAACCCCTACACCGCTAAATAGCTTTCCAGAAGTAGCGCTGGCATGGGGCAAGACAGCAATGGGAGCCTAATACACCATGGTCCTGCCAACCTACCAAGCAACAGTTCATGCAGGGAATATACAAGAACATTCTCATGTCCACCCTGAGCTTCTGACTAGTTTCCAGGTGGAATTTAATATTCAACCAGGTTTTTGGACTTATACGAGACACAGCCTGTCACCTGGGTACATTGCCTGAAGATAAGCTGCCAGCAGGACAGATTTACGCAGATCCTTTCTTCTGGCATACATTGCTGTTTGAAGAAAGTACATGCTATAAAACAGTCCTTATCTTGCCTCTTTCTCTTCAAGTGTTGAGAAGTGTCTTCACATTTGTTTGTTGCTTTTCAATACTATCTGAGCAAAGATTAGACAGCAGCTGATATTGTGAGCATTATGCATAGATCTTTAAGAAATATCCATCTTCCATACAGAGCAATCAACCATGAGACACTGAACCACTGAGAGTGAACAGTTTGAATTGAGAATAAAAGCAAAAAAAAACACCAAAAAGTGCCCAGATGTATCTTATTTTCTGAATGGAGGAAGTCTAGGCTTTTTAACAAATTACTAAATTGCTACACTTCATAAAAACTGAGAGACCGAGAAAACTGTGTTATCTTTTTACGAAGTATATGTTTATATGTGTAGGCTACAGAGATAAACACTATATATTTTATATATCCTTTTCCGTAACAGATGGCAGTGTCACCTACATATAGATACTTCCATATGCTTCCACTTTTATCAATTTCTTGGGACCCCAAGTCCTACCTACCAAAAGGCAAATCCTGATGAACATGCACTTACCTCTAAATCACCAAGTATCCCACACCCATCATTGGGAAAAATACACATTTAAGTCTGCATTATGTAACTGTTATCCCTGGACTCCCCGATTTTCCAGCAGGTAACTTGTTTTTGAAGTTGCAATTCAAAGCTTGGCTTCGAAGGCTGGGTTATGCCTCCAAGAGCACAACCCCCATGCTCACCACCCTGAACAAAGGCATCGCTCTGTCCTCAGCCTGCTCCTCTTCTGTGTCAGTGGTAATCCTTTGGGGAGGCTGATGCTTGGAGGCTGCTTTGCAGGCTTTTGGTGTAACAAAAACCACTGAACTCTGGTTTATAAAGGACCACAGTACACCTGCAAGGGTGGTTAGGATGCCAGCAGGTGGAGCAAGGAAGCGAACACCTTAGAGACCTAGCTTTCTCTGAACTCTGCAAAAATCTTCATTTAAGACTGAGAACTGCAGCCTCTAATCTCTCCCTGCATACGCTGAGATATGGACATACCTGCATCGATAGCAGGAACATCCAAATTCCTCAAAGCCCCTAAGCCTCAGGAAACCTAAATGTTACAAGTGGGCATACTGCGCTAAGTCACTGTTCTTCCAAGCTAACTTTCCTACTATTTCTTTAGACCAAAGGAGGGCAACAATGTCATCCTCAGAGAGAAGTCATCTGCTTATGAACCAGGTCCACAGATGCTTTCTCAACAAGCCCCCAGGCTTCCTTCATTACCATCATTGAGAATTGTCTTCTGAATTCCTCCCCCCCTCCCCCCTGTTATGCAAGAAGAAAACCTGCATTTTCAACACTGAGACAGTCTCATCAGGGTAACTGCAGTGAAGTATCATCCAGGGCCAAAGAAGAATGTTCTGTGACGTTCAACTAACCCAAAATAGTTGAAGA
>NW_010556524.1:0-14919 GCF_000687285.1 Phaethon lepturus | reverse complement strand
TTCCCTACTAACAACACTGCTTCAAACTTTTGGTTCATATCCCCATTCTCTTACTGAGGGAAAGTCCCTGGAGAACTACATTTCCACATTGCAATAAGGAGTCTCCCTGTCTTTCATCAAGGATATGAATTTTCTGATGTTCTAGCTGCGTGCACCATGGATCATCTTATTGCTACCTGTGGTGGAATGAGAGTTATCCTAGCACTTTAGAGGGTGACTTTGAGCAAGTTGCCTCTACTCTGTCTCTCATTTTCCTTTGTAGCACTGATAAAGCTCTTGGCTTCCTTTTTGTAGCATTGATACCCATGAATGCAAAGAGCTATGCAACAACTTAGTGTTGTATGTCAGAAAGACTGGCATTTCACCAGGCAGATTGACTTGAGGGAAGGAAAAAGCTGCCAGACTCGGCTCCAGAAGCCATAAATCATTAGGAGAAAATACTGAAGTCAATGACAATGAAGCTTTTGAGCTCTTTTAGCAAAAGATTAAATGTCATATAAACACACATGACCTGAACATCCTTGAGATGTTGAGCTGGTTTTGGACAGAAGTATCAAAACAAGGCAATTCCATGTTAATGAACTGACTTCTTCCATGTCCCACACATTCCCTGTTCCATTTTCTCTTAGTCTGGGCAAAAGGTAATATTGAAACACTTGAATTTTCCAGGAGATGGGTCTCCGAGAAGTTAATTCAAGTCTATACCAGATGTGAAAGGCTTTGCCTTTGCCGCTATTTCTAAGTGACTGCTGGGACAGTTGCTGAATATACGAGGTGAGCCTCGTTGTACCAAAAGCACTGTAACACCATAAGGAGCCGACACTGCTTGTTCCCGGCTGGGCTTTGCAAAAGAACAAAATGGAATATTTTCAGAAAAGTATTTTAATTTCCTGTGGTTCTACACTGTATTGGTGAAATGGCTGTTATTTAAACAGACAGTATCAGGTATAGAGCATTACAGGCATCTTTGCTTAAGCACCAGCAGCATAAATATAAATGCATAAGAGCCTGAGATGTTGATTTGAGATGTGCCAGTTCTACTGACTGGTACATGCAGGTGTGCCAGGACAGGTATAACAGCAGAAGTCAATGGGCACATGACAAGGAAAATACAGGAAAAGCACCTACTGTTACAGATGCTTATTGACTTGGGGCCCTTGTTCCTCAATGGTGGACACACACTTTTATGCAAGTATCTCTAGCTGGTGGCATGCCCTTGGCACAGTTTGGCGAGATAGACTCATTGATCTCTCTGGAACAGTCTCAAATGCACCTACCAGCCACTAAGCCAAGCCACCTAGTACCCGAGAGACTTCAAACACTGAAGCAGCACAAGTGTCCTAAACCCTGCCATTCAAAATTCCCCATCGCCTCCCCTTATAGAAAGGTGATTAAAACTAGCTACTTGTTAGAGGCACATGCAGGCTGGCTATTTTGCTCCAGTGAAGATCCATAAGGAAAAGAAAGGAAACGGTTATACAAAGAATAATATTCTTTGACCCCATTCATCCATGTTACCTTTTCTACTACTGCAAATATTTGTCTTTGAAGATTATCTTCTGCATGAAAAGTGAGATTTACTGCGCATGGAAACTTTACAGACTATTACTCCAAACCATCTACGCTATTTTAAACTAAATAAAGGTTACTATAATAATTTTATAAAGCTTCTGTAGATTTTAAAATTAAGCGTCAGATTATACATCAGATTAATAACATTTTCATAGCTCTATAAAGATTCTGAAATTTACAAGTATGAAATGTCTTGTGCAAGTGAAATGTCTCATACTGAAGGATTTAGATTCCACCAGAAAGCGCGGGCTTTATTAAATTAAATATTAAATAAAGGCGAAATTAAAAGAAATCGGGCTTCATCAGTAGGCAAAATATTAGGATTGTCTTTTAGACAGAAGTCTAGTGTATCCTGAAAAACGGTGCAAACACATGAACAAGTCCTTCAGTTATGGCAAATCGGAACATTAGACACACACTATAAGATGTGAAGAGAGCGGTGATGCACACTGGCATTCAGTCACATGCACTTGTAACTTCCTTTACCATCCAAGGTAATTTCCATCCTCTGGGTCTCACAGCAAGCCACCTACAAAGCAGTTATGGGATTCCAGTCTTCTGCCATCCCAATGAGTGAGAGATTGTAAAGCAGGCATTGGAGTTGACAGCAGAGGAGGAGAAAAAGATGTTATGAAATGCCAGATGATTAGCAGTTATAACAAAAAAGTGACAGTTACATGGACTGCTACTTCAGTCCCTTCATCTGTGTTTCTGTAAGGATGTCCCTCTGGGATACAGCACACAGGTCTGTCTGTAGGATGCAGCACACTTATAGAAACTGTTCTCTGACCTCTATTTTTTCCAGTGTTTTCTGCATCACCATCTTTACTAGGGACAAGATTAGGGCTTTTGCATGAGGCACAGGAGGGACATTACCATATCATATCCACACCAAACTACTGCCTAAACATACAGGCCTGACAACAGCTAAGAGGAAAACATACAGAACAAGACAACACGTTACAATAGCAATCACCTGGAAGAGGAAAAACAGAACAGAGGTTTCCTAATGTCCTTGCTTACCCTGCCAAACAGATCAGACGTGCTTTCATCCTTCTACAGTCTTTGATCACCATTTAGGATGCTGCAGCACTACTGTGTGTATCCAGGCCTGACACTATACTCTTACTTTCTGTTATTAAACACTGCTGCTGTATTTGTTGCTGAAGTGCTGAAAATGCTAGGATCCATCATCCAAAAAAATGGTAAACTTTAACTTTGCTAGTCATGATGGCAGTTGGCATGGGATGCATCTCTCCAGTTAAACTCATCTGGGGTGTTTCAGAGAGCACCTTTGAGCTATGAACTTCAGAAAAAGGAAGAGAGGGAAGCTAACAGCACCCCATGAGGCTAGAGGTACTCAAATACTTAGTAGTAAAATGGCTTTTGGATTAGCAGGAGAAAACAGGAGTGCTCTGGCTCCAGGACTGTGTTACCCACCGATCTTCATACCATTCAGCAGCACACAGAGGGTTTAAAAATTATTTCAACACATGAAAATTCAGATAGGATTTAACTCAGGAGTCCTGCTGCGCTGTACCATCCACTTCCTTATCACCAACAAGACTCCTTCCAAAGCCCCTTAAGGTCTCTGGCCAACAACACAACATCAATATCTGGATCCAACCACTCCCTGACTGCAAATGCTACCCAAGCAAGGTCTCAGATCAGCAGGGTAAGACATTAAAACCACATTGGGTTCCTAATACAATTCCTACATGAGGTAATGAAGACACGCCTCAGCCCCAGAGTGTGCACATAAACACATACTGCCCAGGCACCAGCCAACCTCCTATTTAACATGTTAGAGCCATACTGACATACAGTCCCCATGCACAGCAACTCCATTAACCAGAGGTTTCTGTAGCCATTCTCCCACTGTAGAGTACAGACATAAGGGCCTGAACTCAGGTGATTTACAAGCTGATGTCTTGGGCTTGGCACAGCTGTGTAAAACGGGCTCTCCATCCCCACACATTTTTGCCAACAGGGGCTGAGCTAAGAGCCAAGGGGTTTCCTTTCCAGGAGAGCAGAAGCCGATTTATTGCCTCATGGAGCTGTAACTAGCCCCTCCAGGAACAGCAGCTGTAGTCCAATAGGTCTTTCGATGAAAAGGAAGGATCCAATACCAGACCCATCCAGTTTTGTCTTGTATCAAGGGAGTTCACTGCCCATGCTTTGCTATTTCTGGATTGCTCTGTCATCATCTGGGGTCATAATTAGAGACAATCTGATTGCATTTTTCCCCTCAAGGAGGTACATGAGCTTTTCAATTCATTGGACTCAAGGCATTCAGCAGCCATTGGCCGATAGCCACCTTGGTCACTATTTCTGGTACCCTGCAGCATCCCTATAATATACATAGTTCATAGCTAGTGGTGCCAACTGGGGCTATTCTGGGACATGGGGTGAAAACCATGTGGTTGACAAAACAAGCCAACACAATCTGTTTGGAATGATGCTTTTTTTGGTAAAGCTACAAAATAATCCATCCGGGGTGGCCAGATCAGCCGTCTTCATGGAACTAAACAATTTCACATGGCCTTAGCTAGGCATTTGAGCCAGTAACAATTGGCAGCTGACATCATCTGCACAGAAATACTTGATATAGTCAATTGTAACACTTGCAACTTCATGACCAGTTCTGTTGAATTGTCCTGGGAAAAATCCATGGAAAAAAATATAAATATTAGCATTTTAAATGAAGCATTTGTTCTTTGTTTTAAAATTATTTCCTTAAAAAAAAAATTCAAACTAAAACATTTTACTTAAAGATTGAAATACAGTATTTAAGAGAGAAACGTGCATGCTTTCCTGACTACATGGGTCTCCTTTCCTGGCCAACAGCACTGTTTCTCTTTTACAAAGGAAATTAAAGTGGAAAGCTGAAAACAGCCATTTCCCCCATCAACTTAACCTCCATACTTCAACAAATAGAAGAGCTATAAGGTTGATTAGGGGAAATAATACAAGAACTAAAAACAATGATAAAGCTTTATGGTCCATATGGTCCTCCACCTGGAAAGGCCATAAAAGCACCTCGTGAAATCCACAGTGCCTCAGAGATCAGAGTATTGTGATACGTCCTTACAAAGACAGCACACAGTAGAATTGTTTAGCTGAAAAACATGAGTCTAATTTCAGTTATGATGTGTATAATACCTCAGGTGTTGACAAACTCTCGTTGATCCAAGGCAGGACACATCTGGACAATGCCTTTAATGTGCTTTAACTTTTGGTCACCCCTGAAGTGGTCAGGCAGTTGAACTAGACAATCATAGTAGGTCACTTCCAACCAAAAATATTCTATTCTATTAGTAAGTGCAGAGTCCAGGAAGCCCTTGGCCAGCCCGAATGCAAGAAAAAAATATTTGTTCGATCCAATTCAGCACAAAAGCCTCAGGAAATGGGATTTTCTGCAAAACAGAAAATCTGATTTTTAGGCAGCCCCATTGCAAACAGGAGGGAGAAGAGGCAGATACTTACACCAGTGTTCCTGACAGACAGCAGACAGCCCAGAAGCATCATATATTATCCTTTGCTAGACTGCTGACCACTACACCTAAGGCTGAACGTAAGTCCTGACACTAAGAAGGACTGTCCACAAGCATGTATACTGCAGGAGACAAAGCCTTTAAACATCTGAGGAGCTAGGGAGAAGAGCAAAGCACTGAACACCTCCTGGGTGCCCCACCCAGGCTTCAAGCCCAACTCCAATTTACAGAACTGACATGAAGCTACAGGGGAGAGAGAGAAGTGGGACATGTCAACCTACATGGTCCTTCCCAGTATTCTCCAAGCCGACAGCCCACCACAGCCACTTTCAAGGTAAGACATAAAGTTTCATCCAGGACATGCTCTGTTTGGTTTGGATGACCAAATTGCTGTGCAGCTTCTGGGTAATAAAGATGGCTGCAGGAAGACAAGTGCAGTAAAGTAGCTGAGCACCTTTGAGATAACTAAATACAAACTCATTTCAGTGGTGGTGATGCCATATTTAATGGTGCTGAGAGTCAGCGGGACTCTTCTGGACTCACTGAAAACCCTTAAATAAAAAAGGAACTACCTGTTTGTCAGATGTATAACAGTATGTCTATAACAGGCCATCAATCCAAAAATTCCTACCATTTGACTGACTTGCACAGCACAGAGCATTGCTTGCACTATAAGATCCCTCAGCATCAGCCCCAATACCTCATTCTCAGTTTCACAGGCAGCAGAACATGAGGCTAAATTCTGCACCCAGTTCTGCTGTCATCAACCTTAGAGTGGCATCACGGAAGAGACAATTTAATCAAACCCAGTATTTTCTTACTATAAATAATTAAGATTTTAAACACATTCTGCTCTTTGTCTCTGTATACTGCCCACGGCTGCATGTTTGCATTGCTTCAGTATGTCAGGCTTGTCCTCATTATTTCTGGGAACCTTCTAATCAAAGGAGGTGGAAAATTCAACCCTAGCTTTTTTCTTAAAAAACAAAGGCTTGCTATTCCTGGATGTTGATTTTTTGGGAGAGGACTATAAATACAGGTTAGGTAGGAAAGCCTGCAACACCTGTTACCAAGAGATGAATCATGCAAATAAAATTGACAGGTAATTCTAGATATCTGGTACTATGTTCAGTAGTAATGTCACAGACATGTCTCAGCACAGAGCCACTTGTTATAGGTGTACTTAACAGTGATTTTTAAGATAGGGTGGATATTCTGACTTTTGAAGATCCTATATAGCAATTTTAATAGCAGTTGCTAACAAACTCCTTCAAGTTATATAATTTGTACCAATAAAGTAAACTGCCTTCAAAGTGGCAGGAAGAAAGTCAACAGTAAACAAGACAACAGTTTGTTATTTTAACATTCCCTTGAACCAATATAAAAATGACTTTGTCAAACCTTTACGACTTCTTAAGTAGTTAGTAATTAGGGTCTAAAGGCACTTAAGTAGGTCTTGCATCATATAATCAGTATTATTTCCATTGTGTTTTCAGTTAGGCACTGAAGACCTGGCCTTTGCCTACTGACCAAATGACGCATTTACCTACACAAGTGCAAATCCAGAGTATCTCCAGAAGCTTTATTTAAAATCTTGACTAGAAGAGGAGACTCAGGACAGTAGGTTTTAAGCTTCTCTGATGACTTCTCCCTCACTTCTCACGTGGCAACAAAAGGGCTACGATTTGCAGTATGTAATTTCTCCACTGTGACACACTGATAGGAATAAAAACTTTAAAAATTAACAGCTGACTTCATCAATGCACTTATTTGTTAATATATAGCATCAGTTAACAGGCAGCCTCAGAACACCAGGAGCACTGGTCAATATTAAAAAGGAATATGAATTTAAGGCTAGAAAATCTCAAAAGCTCAGATTCCACCTTCAAAGTGATAAAGTATGCTGGAAATACTAGAGAAAGCAGGTCTTGCTGAGGAAGCTTATTCTGCTGTCAACCCAGTTATGCTGCAATGGCTTGTTAGTATCAAGTTAGGAAATCAAAGTCTTCCTTTATGTACAAGTAATTTTTTTTCCCTCCACATACTAGAAGGTGCTGGATTCCATGTTTTTACTCATTTTGTTGGCATTATTGCTGTTTCCCTCTTGCTTACAACATGTTGGAGCCACTAGCACTTATAAGACTGAATCTGGGGTTATTCTAAAGCAGCAGTGAAATGGATACTTTTGCATCATAGCAAGTACAGCAGGTGCAAGGATTCTCAAGTAAAGAATTAATTTATATTGTACATCTTTTCCTATACAAAGTTTCAGAAAATTAAGCTGAATCACAAAATAATATCACCTATGATGCAATTGAATAATTCTGGACATCTGGAATATTTTGGTGTTTTATAGTTTTTTCCCCCTACCATTCTAGAACCATTGCTGCAAGACTTTCTTAACTGAAGGTCAGACAAGTTTTATACTCACTAAAGCTCTCCCCTGAAATACACATTCAGGGCCGCACATCAATAAAGGATGAAGCTCCAAGGCCTGTCCTTCAAGGCAGAAGTTTATTCCACTGTTGTATTTCATATAAATTTGATCTTTCAAACTGCACAGCCACCTGTAATTTCCTCACTGCCCCCCCAAAAAGTCACAGCCAGATTCCATACACAACATCTGGATCCATCATCTCTTCAATTCTCCAAGTAACAGTAAACACTCAAATATGAGAAGGGGGTACAGATCAGTATGTGAATGGGAGGAGGAAGGATACACAATTCAGAACCTTATTTAGACTTCAAGTTCCTCAGCGGGGTTATGTCAGAAACCAATGTCAGCTGGAAGAGACCTCATAGTCTCTAGTCCAACATTTGCTTGAGTAGAGACTATCACAACACTTGACCACCTATCCTACCAATAACCCTTGGCTGGCTGGACTTGAAGAGAAAAAGAAAAATAAAAATCAGTGATAGCCCTATGTTGGAATAAGCATGGCATAAGAGATTTAGTGACCAGGTATGCTTCAATCTTCCTGAAGCTTGTCAGCCTCTTTTGGAGATAGCATTAAATTCAAGGAAAATGTTTTTGCATTAATAATACATTCTCAGTGACTGCAAAGCAAGGCAACTTTCCCTCATTATACCAATAAAACATTCAGCGCTTCTGGCTTTTCTTCCTAAATCCCCCAAGTAGCTACATTCGGTAAATTAACCTTACCCATTGATGGCTGATGACGGGTAAAGCCAATCTAAATCGGCTTCCAACAGAGGGATGAAACACAAGAGGAAGAATCACAGCTCAAGAAAAGCAATTTTCCAAATTAGAAATGCTATTCCATACTTTCCCAGTTTCTCATTTTGCACATTCTATTAAAAATAGAAAGCAAAATGCCTTACTTCTGAAAGTACACATCCTGATGCATACACAGCCCTCCCTCAGCCACGTGGTTCAAGGCACACCGCAGTATTGCTCCCTCCGCACTCTCTTGAGCAAAGAGCCATCATCTCAAGCCACAAGATCTCTACCGAAACATGATGACACCGTAAATAGTTTAATTCAATCTGAAGAAAAAAGCTGTAGCTTTCAATGTTTAGCCTGCATAAATATCAAATCATAAGGTTCATCCAAACCCGGGACCCAGGAGAAGAAACTCAATGAATTAGCACAGTAATCCGTATTCTTATTGAGTATAAAGAACACTTAGAAAAAGTAGGGATATAGGAGCTATAAAAAAAGGAAACTTCCTTGTATCACTGATGGGAAAATAGTAAACTCTTTCTTCAATCATTTTGATATAACAACATTATTAAATTCTTTATACATTGAGTGAAAGCATTAATTATTATGCTCATCAGTAATATTTTTCATTGTCAAATTGCCTTTCACCATGCTAATAAACACCAAGATTTGCATGCAAAAGTTAATCATGTCATCTCATTTATAGGTCAAAAGACACAGACTAAAATAGTTTCTGCAATTCTCCCTAAATAACTAGCTTTTGCATATCAATTTTTATGGCACATTAGAAATGAATGCAATCCAGACAGGATTTGAATAGGTGAGTAGATAGAAAGGGAAAGATAAGAGTAGATAAGAAAAATCTTGTGGTAAGCTAAGCCTTTTGAAAAAGCCTGCTTTAAAAAAATCAAGTTTCTTTTTTTAATTTCAGGACCCTAAATAAACTAAGGATAAAACAGTTGTATGCAAGTCATTACTGAAAATATCCACAGATTACCCTTCCAGCCACTATACGTATAAATGGTATGTCAGAACAACTTAACGCACTAAAAAATTTTAAGTTACTCCAGCATTTCATTCAGGCTAAATGCAACTTCCACAGCTCCCATATAACTTGTAGAATTGGGGTTGAGGAATTTGTCTACTTTGAGTATTTTAATAATCACCAGATGACTACATCCTCCTCCTCCCATTTTTGTAACATTTAAGCCTATTGCTAGGGTCCTCTTCCCCCTTTATTTTAATAATATGGTGGGTTTGTAGGTATGAAGGAATAGAAACCCGGCCACCTTTCCCTCCTTATTATGAGGCCTATTAGAGCACAGATGCTTTCTGGGGTACCATGTCTACCTCCCCCAGCATCAGGCTTGGGTCATGCTCTCATCCAGAAGTTGCAGATGCCTGTCCACCGTATTTCAGCAGCTACCAACCGATGGTTGGTATTAGACTGTTATCTGCTCTTCTAGGTGGCAGCACATAGCCAAGGTTTGCTCATTTGCTACTCCCACAGAGTCATCCGAGCTCTTACCATCTTTAAGCCCTCCCAGGACAGTCATATTCGTGTTGTTTTTGATGTGATTTCTAATGCAAGAGGAACAGGCATTTTACTTGCTTTCTGAAATGCATTAAAGAAAAGCATGCATGCGGTAGCAGCTTAGAGCCTTACACTCCTCTTCTGCATCTTTCAGCGGAGACTGAGCCTGAGGCACAGGATCAGAGCAGTCTTCACAGCACCCCACTCCAGCCTCAGGGATGAGGTGCTAAGGTCAGGCAACCAAAGTGTTCCCCTGCTATACAGAAAGCTGGTACCCATATGGAAACACACAGCCTGGAGCATGGGGAAAAAGAGTCAAGCCAATTATTTACATGCCCAAACATGTGTCCCTGTGCCAGACTTCAAGCAGCCAGTTTGACAGGTGTTGGCCTCAGTAACGCATCCTAGATCTCACACAAAACATCACTGTGAAACAGAGACCATGCAGGTTTCCTTCTCTATGGAAAATGAGCTGCTTGGAGAAGCCTCTGACCATCCTCAGAGATGCAGATCTTCACAAAGAGACAAACAGTTTCATAACAAAAGTGACTGTGCCACTTTGTTTCCATTACAAAGAAGTAACCAAGACTACTTGTGTGACACAGTCTTTACCAAAGCAATCTGCATTACTTCAACACGCAAACGTTTGTAAGTTGGTAATATGTTCTGCAGACTCTCTGCTAACAAATACACAACATGTCAGGAAGATGCGTGATGAGGTAGGTTTTGACATGAGCGTCCCAAACAGCTTCAGAACATGAACTACAGCTGGGATCACCAAAACCATTTCTTTGATCGTTGAAGAATGCCGAAGGTGGGAACAATGCACAACAATCTCTAGAA
This sequence comes from Phaethon lepturus, assembly GCF_000687285.1. Lineage (NCBI taxonomy): Eukaryota > Metazoa > Chordata > Aves > Phaethontiformes > Phaethontidae > Phaethon > Phaethon lepturus. The sequence goes on along the minus strand of NW_010556524.1, from coordinate 4,292 downwards.
CTGCATGTTCTCACTTGCCACCCTCTCTCACCTTGTCCACAAAGCTTGTCTTGAATCCTAGCATTCATCAGCTCTTGTTGGGTTTTGATCACAAGTTCTTCAAGGTGAAAATTCTGTCCTTTGTCTGTAAAGGATCCTGTCCTGCGTCTGTAGCACACAGAGCTGCGCAGAGAAAGCTGGTCCATGACACTGGGTCTGGCCAAGGAGGTTTCAGAGCAGCTCCGGTGGGGAGAGATGGATCAAACCACCCTGCCCGTTCCCACAGCCACAAAGCAGCGGGATGCAAAGAGCTCAGACCTGATTACCAGTCCCAGGAAGGGCAACTCAGTGCCCAAAGTAAACTGGACCTTACTACCGTTTTACAGGACCTCACTTAAAAGCCTGAACATTGCCTATCTATGAACAGCATTGTGGCTTTCCTGCACAAGCAAAAAGCCTGCTCCCAGCATTTGTGACTGGAAAGAGAACATGACTCAGATAGCACCACTGTGGCAGCATCTGCCTGGGACAGTCACTCTGCAGAGGCGTCCTCTGCAGACATCTCCTCAAAGCCCTGCTGCTTTGGGACTCTCCAGCAGAAGATAGCTGTAAAGCCAGATCTCCTGGCTCCTACCACCTCACCCTCTGAGCACAAAGATAGCATTCCTGAGGGAAGGCCCACTGCATGGAGGATGTCTCTCCAACCTGACACTACTATCCAACAGGGCAGAACCATGGCTCAGAGGACTGACAAGAGCACCTCCAGACCTCAGTGAGATAGTTAATGTGCTTTAGCTTTGCTGTCCCAGTAGACCATCTGGCAAGGACAAGTCCTGCTGCATTTCTCAGCTAACAGCGTGCATCTGTGCTGTCAACATCCTGCTCTGTGTCCAGGCGGTGAAACCTCACCAGGGCCACCAGTGCCCAGCACTGACATCTAGGGAGATGAGAACACCAAGAACTGGCTGGACCCTTACAGAAGGGCCCACCCAGCAGGCAGCATGCCTCTGCCCCCCACGCAACATTGACACATCAAGTCCCCACCCACCACCTCAGACAAGGTAGAAGTAGTAATACATCTTTTTCACTGCCAGAAAGGAATTTCCCTGTGTCTTCAGGGCTACAGAAAAGGGTATAGCACCTTCAGAGGAAGGGAGCCCTCCCTGCAGCAAGGCTAGCCTGCAGTCCCTCTCTGCTCCATCCAGAAGCCCAGGGATACGTTCCACCCTGTGCAGCCTGATTCTTGCTTGGCTGATTTCTTTCCCAGCCTCCAAGTCTGAACATCACTCTGACATTCCTTCCCCTGCTAACCATCTTTCTGACTGTGACTGAACAATCTGGCAAGTGACCAATTCTTTAACCTCCACATTAACTATTGTTAGCTTTGGCAAAGCCCAGCTCCTGGGATGCCTGGAGTGGTACCGCTTACTGCTGCAGCCTACAGGAACTGCTGTAGTGGCCAGATTCAGAGAACAGGGATCAGGTAGCAGATGCAAAACAGACTCCTCACCCATGATGCCCTCCCTTCCCCCATTGCCTAATGAGCTTTGGGAACAGCTACAACTTTTAAGCTTCTCATTGCTGGAAAAGGTTTGGAGACAGTGAACGTGCAAAATAGAATGAGTTAAAGAAGCTGAAAGTTAGACAAGGCCAAATGTTACTTTTAGACCACTAAGATGTGTTGGTCACATTACAGATCTATGGAGTGCTACAATTATTTATCTTTTAGGAGTTTGAAAGAGATAGAGATGTTTATCCCTAGCCCGGTTTGACTGTTGGGAGGAGGCACAGGCTGCGCCACCACTTCCTCCTCAGCCCACACCAGGACCCTCCTGCTTGCACTCTTACCGCAACAGTCCTAAGAACAGTAAAGCCCTTAGTCCTGCACCCCACTGCACAAAAACTAAGATATGTCCTTCTCCCCTCATTCTCATGAATGAGTCCACCCAGTGCAAGCAGTTATGGCTGCTCTGAGCAGTGCCAGAGACGAGGCTTTAGCCCTTTTTTTTAAATAGAGGACTGCAGGCTTTGCAAAGCACCAGCACCAGCCACATTCAGACAACCAAGTTGCCCTGAGGTGGCAAATCCTGAGCAGAAACATCCACAGTAGTCACTAGGGACAGATGAATTCAGGGACCAGAAGGCAGGTTTTCTTAAACAGACTTTATGTTGCTTAATATAGCACACACTCTCCCCCAGCATCTGCATAATGCTGAGTTTGAAATGTTCTAAGATTTGCACAGAAGAAGACTGGAGGGATGGGAGAAGGGCTGGAGGAGGAAGCATTTAAAATGAAGGGATCACTTCAGAGAAACACTGTATACAAGCAGCTATCTTTTAACACAGGACTTGCAATGCAGAGGCTTGGTTAGTAATGAACATAAAATGTAAACAAGTCCTTAGTAAGGCAATGCAGCTGCAAGTCCATCTAGAATTAGTCACAAAAGCTGAAAACACAAAGGGTTTGGGTTGGCTCGTACTTTCCCTTGGATGAGATGTCCTGCGATTGTGCCTCATCATACTTGTACACAAAATTAATTTGTTAGATCTGTGCACCATAGGTCTTCTCACGCTACTCCAACATTAAGTGAGTTTCAAGAATTACTTCAGTGCCAATGCACCTGGATCTCTGCCGTGAGCGGACTTCATCTGCCTTCTCAAACTGCTGAGAATGTTTCGCAGAAGATAAGAGTAGTGACTCTTGGGATTGTCTCACCCCCTGATAACCCTTCCAAAGCCAAGAGCCTGGGAACATGTACTGCTGTGGAGCCCATCTTGCAACTAATAAACACAAGTACCAGTAGCCCAAAAGACCGCCTTGTTCAGCTGCTCATTGCCAACTCAGTGACTGTTACGATGCAGTCGCTGTCTCTATCTGTTTGCACAACATAGGAACTGGGTGACCCTCTTGCAGGTGCTGCTTTTGCCACCAGCTAGCTGGACCCCTTTTTCTCTTATTTTATTGCAGATGTTACCTTTCTACCCCCTACACAACTTCTCCAGCTACACAAGCTCCATCAAAAGTTCCAGAGAGCCTTTTTTTCCTGCTTGTGTAGTGCATGACAAGGCACATAATGTGTTATACTAAAGTCAGCATCTATTTGTTCGCATCAAGACATGTACCAATACGACATGCAAAAAGATAAAGGTGTCCCATTTCAGGTTACTTTTAAAAGAGTGTGGATAGAAAAAAAAAAAAAAATAATCAAGGCTAACATGACTGCTGTAAGCTTTTAATCTCAGTCAAGTCTTTACAGACACGCTTTTTAAAAAGGGTACTTACATGTCCTCAAACCCTGGTAATTCTATTGATCACTGCCCACAAGAGTACATTATAGGACATACTGCCTCCATATGATTGAAATAGCTTCCTTCCTTAATCAGCATATAATCAGATATTCCCACACAGGAGAACTATAGCCCTGATTGACAAGATAGTTACAAAAATAAACCTGAGGTTTAAATATAGCTTGCTCTGCTCCCTGGAAGGTATGTAGTATTGTGTTATACAAGTCCACCATCATTTTCCTTGAATTAACATAGTCCATATTCTCCCACTGTCTTGATCTCTATCAATTAAACAGCTACCAGTTTGGTGTTATACAGGAGAGCTGGCAACAAGGATTAGGTGGGAATGGCAACTAGCCTCTCCACTGCATGGACTGACTTAGCATCAACACTTCATTGGCAATTAAAATTCACAGATTTTGAGTTCATGTACCAGTTGAATGTGTGATGTCTGATGCAATTGTAGAGGTAGACAGATAAATAAACATGCAGAACTATATAGCTATGTATGGAACCAAAATACATATGCCCAACACAAAGGGATATATTTGGATTGATATATGTCTCTATGCAAACACACAAGCTAGGCAGGCAATATTTAGTGATTGCCTCTTTCTAGGGTGGATCATTCAATAGCATAATACACATTGCATTTCTCCCAATCTATCAGGATGTTCTGATGTGTTAAATATGCAACGTAATGAGGACAGAGCTCTATAGCCCTTTTTTTTTTTCTGAAATGAAAAGAGATTTTTTTTAAAGACCATTCTAAGTATGAAATGCTTTTCATCTCTTGAAGACCACCCTATCGCTGACTGACTAAAAAACACGGGAGAGACCTCATATTTATTATGCAAATCCTTAGCATTAAAAAAACGAATCACCAACTAACATCTGTCTCACCCTAAAGGAAAACAAATGCATTAAAAAAAACCAAACCAACCACCCACCGTTCACCACTCTCCCCTACGCAACTGACCGAACACCACCCGCGGGAGCGGGGAGGGAAGCGCCTCCCGAGCCCG
>NW_010556523.1:2490-3402 GCF_000687285.1 Phaethon lepturus | reverse complement strand
GGTGGGTGTCAGTCTCTTCTCCCAAGTAACTCGTGACACAACAAGAGGAAATGGCCTTAAGTTGCACCAGAGGAAGTTTAGATTGGATAATAGGAAGAATTTCTTCACCGAACAAGCTGCCCAGGGAAGTGGTTGAGTCACTATCCCTGGAGGTATTTAAAAGCCATGTAGATGTGGCACTTCGGGACATGGTTCAGTGGTGGATTTGGCAGTGTTAGGTTAACGGTTGGACTCGATGATCTTAAGGGTCTTTTCCAACCTAAATGATTCTATGATTCTGTATGTGAACAAAGACATATTCAGAAGTGTAAGCAGTTTGGAAAAAATACTTTATTCAGTACTGGAAACGTTTACTGAATCAAATTCAAGTTGGTACCTTTAGACACATCTCGTTCTTCTCCACACATGCATACAAGGTTATTATATTTTTAAAAGCACATATACATTGTCAAAATGTTGTCGTGAATGGGGCTACATCTGGCTGGCTACATCTGGCTGGTGACAGGTCACCAGTGGTGTTCCTCAGGGCTTAATTCTAGGGCCAGTTCTGTTCAATATATTTATCAATGATCTGGATGCAGGAGTGAATGCACCATTAGCAAGTTTGCTGACAATACCAAACTGGGAGGTGCTGTTGACTCTCTTGAGGGACAAGAGGCCTTGCAGAGGGATCTAGATAGATCGGAGCATTGGGCAGTCATTAATGGGATGAAATTTAACAAGTCCAAATGCCAGATTCTGCACCTGGGATGGAGTAACGCCAGGCACAAATATAGATTTGGAGAGGAGTGGCTGGAGAACAGCTCTGCAGAAAGGGATCTGGGGGTGCTGGCTGACAGCAGGCTCAATATGCGTCAATGGCGTGCACTGGCAGCCAAGAGGGCAAAACACATCCTGGGGGGCATCAAAAAC